>NC_049244.1:14665030-14965030 GCF_011100685.1 Canis lupus familiaris | reverse complement strand
CTAGTGGTAATAAATGCCCAGTACCCCAAAGCTAAACAGCCCATGTGGTGAACAAAGCATCCAAATGCTTTTGCATTGATTTCCAAAGAAGAAGACAATAGAATTTCTCAGTCAAGAGAAGGAAGGAATTGCTGGGAAGTCCCAAGGAACCCAGAAATATAAGGGGGAGTTAGGAGGGCATTTGCATTTAAGAGGCCCTGGCTGTGTAGTTTTGATGTTTTACACAGAACAGAAAAAAGCAAATTGCACTTTTTTCATTGTCAGAGAAAGAAAAGTAGTTTCATCTTAACTTTAAGGGGATGTTTACAAAAGAAGATCTCAGCCAGGGTTGGAGTTAAAATGGTTGTACCTGCTGTGCTTTCATGAAAAACAAAGCATAAGAAACCACAGAGAAAAAGAAATTGCTCAACAGCAAAGAACGAGAGTAAAAGCTGTGTCTCCATGGCTTGGTGTGTTGATGTGTCTCCAGCTGACTTAACATGGATGAGTGAATGGATGCTAGTGTCATTTGGAAGTCAGCCCATTGCAGACAGGTCCATCTATAATGAACCCCATCATTATATGGAAACCATTCCAAATCAACTTTCATTAACCCACTTTGAAAGATAACAAATTGTAGGGGTACCTCAGTGGTTCATTTGGTTAGGTGTCTGACTCTTGACTTCAGCTTGAGGCATGATCTCAGGGTTTTGATATCAAGCCCCACATCAGGCTCTGTCCTGAGCATGAAGCTAGCCAGGGATTCTCTCTCTCCCTCTGCCCCTCCTACACTCACTTTCTCTCTCCATCTTAAAAAAAAAAAAAAAAAAAAAAGTTAAATAAATATAAACCAATCTCTGACTTGACTTCCTACAAATGGACCATAACTTAAAATTCTTATCTCCACCATTTTCTAGTAGACTGGTAGACATATACAAGATACATGATGATTTGAGGAGAAATAAGCAGAATGAAGGAAATCTCCCTCCCTTGCATGTATGTTTGAGGCATTCACTTTTTCAGATCATTGATAACTGCTCATTTGCATGGTCAAGGCAGAGCTAATCACATCACCTGAGTCTCTGAATTTTGTCAGTGTATCATTGTTGGATAGTGGATAAGCAGCTGTTCAGGACTGGCCAGTGTGGGGATTCACTGAAATGATGGCTGAGACAGCATTCACATTCTTTTGGTTCTTCTCCCACTTCTCATTCCCCAAAAAACTAACAAATTAGTTTCTCCTTCATTTGTACTTCTGGTGTGAAATGAACATATTTCAACTTTATCAGGGAAAAACATTTTCTAAGATTTATAATGATTTTCTTTTTCTTTTTTCTTTTTTTTTTTCTTTTCTTTTTTTTTTTTTTTTTTAAGTTAAGGGCTTTTGGTACAGAGTACATTAATTTGCTAGGGCTTCCATAACAGAATACAACAGACTGGGTAGGTTAAATGTTGAAAATGTCTGGAAGCTAGAAGTCCAAGATCATGGTACTAGTAGGTTTGGTTTCCTCTGAGGCCTTTCCCTCTGTCTTATAGATGATCTTTTTTTCCCTGTATCTTCACATGGTCTTCCCTCTCTATGTCTTACTATCTTCTTTTTAAAAAGGGAATCGGTCATGGGTGCCTGGCTGGCTCAGTAAGAAGAGCATGTGACTCTTGACCTCGGGGTCATAGTTTCAGGTCCTATATTGTGTTAGAGATTATTTAAATACATAAACTTAATTTAAAAATAAATTAAAAAATATCAGGGCACCTGAGTGCTCAGTCAGTTAAGCATCTGCCTTTGGCTCAGGTCATGGTCCCAGGGTCCTGGGATCGAGAGCCCCCCATTGTCAGGCTTGCTGCTCAACAGGGAGTCTGCTTCTTCTTCTTCTTCTTTTTTTTTAAGATTTTATTTATTTATTCATGAGACACACACACACAGAGAGAGAGGCAGAGATACAGGTAGAGGGAGAAGCAGGCTCCATGCAGGGAGCTTGACATGGGACTTGATCCCGGGTCTCCAGGATCAGGCCCTGGGCCAAAGGAAGTGCTAAACCACTGAGCCACCTGGGCTGCCCAGGGAGTCTGCTTCTCTGTCTCCCTATGCCTCCCTCTACCCTTGCTCTCCCATGAATGTTCTCTCTCTCAAATAAGTAAATAATCTTTAAAAAGGAAAGTAAAGGACCTCAGTCAGATTGGATGAGGGCCCACCCATAAAAGGCCCTATCTCCATATATAGTCACATTATGAAGTACTGGGGCCTGGGACTTCAACATAGGAATTTGTATGTCACAATATAGGCACAATTCAGCTTATAACACAGAGATTGGGCTGTTCCTTTCTCTCACTTTTGTCTTCTCTATACACTTTCAGTTTGCTTAAAATGAAGAATATTCTTTTTTTTATTTTTTATTTTTTATTTTTTATTTTTTATTTTTTTCATCTCAACAGATTTTTATTTTTATTATTTTTTTATTTTTATTTTTTTAATAATAAATTTATTTTTTATTGGTGTTCAATTTGCCAACATACAGAATTACACCCAGTGCTCATCCCGTCAAGTGCCCACCTCAGTGCCCGCCAGTTCTTCTTAGCGAAGAACCAAGAAATGCACATTGTAAACAGGCAACACTATCATTATAGTATATGATATCATGAAAGAGTAAATCTGATAGTTTTTGTTTCCCCTTTAGGAGCTGAGGAAAAGTAGGAATTTTAAATTATTCTTTTATGCCTGCTCTGAATGCAGCTTCCCTCTTTTAGTGCAATTTGCATGCAGAAGCTACAAATGATTCTTTAAAATACAAATCTGAGGGCAGCCCCTGTGGCGCCCCAGTTTAGCACCGCCTGCAGCCCAGGGCGTGATCCTGGAGACTCCGGATCGAGTCCCACGTCAGGCTCTCTGTATGGTGCCTGCTTCTCTCTCTGCCTGTGTCTCTGCCTCTCTCTCTCTGTCTCTGTCTCTATGAATAAATAAATTTAAAAAAATCTTAAAAAAAAATACAAATCTGATCATGTCAGGGTACTGTTTATATCCCTCCATATGATTGGATTTACTGGCCTCTCCGCCATCATCCCTGACATGATCATTCCTGACATCACTCACCTTCCTGGCCTTCTGTGCCTTCCTGTCTCCTATCCTGGGCGCAAGAAGCCCTTCTTGACTGTTACACTTTCCATGACTCTTACCCTGGTTTCTGCCTTCTTATCCTTTAGGTATTAGCTTAAATGTGTTTTCTTCAGAGAACCCTTTACTGACCACAAACTCCAGCTTTCAAAGTTAGATGATCTGGTCATAGCTCCTGTCAAAGTTTATGGGTTTTTTGTTTTGTTTTGTTTTTCCCCAAAGAAAATTTGTCAAAATCATAAAGAATTCATTATTTAATCTTTGTCTTCATTCACTGGATTATACATATCCTTAAGTCATGTTTCCTTTTCACTGTTGGAAGGATGGATGGGTAGATGGTAGTTAGCATAATTGCCTTCCTATGAAGTTCTTGAATGACTAAACCCCCAAACAATGGCCATTTAAAACTCTGAGCTTTGAATATGAATTACCAGTCATATTCCAATACTGAAACTTAGGTCTGCATACTCTAAGTCATGTTATTTTCCAATTTCAGAAAGTAGCATGTGGATTGGTTCAAATAGGTTCAAATCAGTTTCTTAGGTATAAGAAATCAAAAGAAAATATGAATCTGCTTCTTTTGTAAGAAGCCAAGAAACTGATGAAGAATCAGTATTTCATTCTCCATGTGTCTTAGAGTTGAAATTCCAAGGAGCAGGATCCCACATGATACCTAATTTGATGATGTGAGAAAATAATGTTAACTATATCATATGTCAGTGGGTCTGCTCACATTTCTCTTTCCTCACACTTGGGCATTTGCTCTGCATTTTCTCAAACCACCCTGGCTGTTGCTTTAACAAAACTCAATCATTCACAAATTAACTTTTACACAGTTTTCCTTCTTTTTAAAATATCATCCTTTTCTTGTTGTTCAGCCACTCTCATTCAGAGGTCTCCCTCTGAACCACAAAACAGAGATGACTTGAGTGACAGTTTTCTTACTTCTTTCCAAGATATTGCATAGCTGGTGAGAGAAGTTAATGGATTATGTACAATAAATGCCTTGGGACAGTGGTTCTCAAAGTGTAGTTTCCAGGACAGAAACCTCAGCATTGCTTGGGAAATTGTTAGAAATGCAATTTTGGAGCTGTATCCCAGACTTACTGAATCAGCAATGATGGGCAGTGGATGGGGTGCAGCAATCTGTGCTTTAACAAGCACTTAGGTGACTCTCCTGCTCTCTAAACCTTAAAAAGCATTGCCTTTAGGCATCAGACTGGTTCTCAAATCATCTGGAAGGCCTGTAAAATCTCAAATTGCTGGGCTTCATTCCTAGAAAAAAAATTTTGATGGAGTTAATTCCTGTTGACATCTCTATCACACTGTATCACTTTGTCAAATATACTAGTCATGAATCCATCTCCCTTCCTGTTCTCCAGATATAGGGACCAGATCTTGTTCTTACTCATGTCTGTCCCAGCACCTAGAAAATTATCTGGCACATTATTAATCTTCAGTAAATTTTTGATGATGAACAAATGAAATCACTTCAAGTGTTAAGGTTTTGCTTTTGTTTGTTTTTGACTCTAACTGTGCAGGGTGGTAGCATTTGATGATAATGATAAGCCAATTCTGAGATGGGTGTCCTGGGATTTTAGAGGAAACTGCAGTAGCATCAGCTCAGCTATTATTGATTTACAAATTATTTCTTCCTCTAAAAGTTCACAGCATCACAGGCATTATTAAAAGAAAATGTTATTTGATTGGAAGAACAGTCGGCCTGCAATTGTGCCTGGTAAATCATAGCTATCTCTTGAATTTTTGACTCTCTCAATTCATGTAACCTGAATAATTTTTTTTAATCAGGCTTCATTTTAAATATTTTACTTACTTACTTGTTTGTTTATTTATTTATTTATTTATTTATTTATTTATTTATATTTAGAGAGAGAGAGAGAGTGCTTGCATGCACATCAGTGGGAGTAGGGGCAGAGGAAGAAGGAGAGAATCTCAAGCAGACTCCACACTGAGCATGGGGCTTGATCTCAAGATCCTGAGATCATGACCTGAGCGGAAACCAAGAGTCAGTTGCTTAACTGACTGAGCCACCCAGGTGCCCCAGCAGGCTTCATTTTAAATATTACCATTGGTCACTTCTAATCACCAGATGGGGTCCTTGATTCATGGGCAAGAGATGCTAAAATTCTTTAATTAGAAAGAAATCCCCCCATTATTATTTTACTCTCAAGCTTTACATTAATCTCCTTTGATAACCATCTCTTCAAAGTAAAGGTAATATCTTCATTTTATATTTAAAACACTGAACCTCAAAGCATAAATTTAAATGCCAGTAGGGTGCACAGACAGCACAATTACAGGCTTTTCAAAGTCCGAGAAGCACCAAATATATCTGAAATTACAGATATTTTATTTTATTTTATTTTATTTTATTTTATTTTATTTTATTTTATTTATTTTATTTATTTATCTATTTTTTTTACTCTCTTGTAACTTAAAACAATTTGTAAGATCCACCGCCCTCTAGGCAGCATTTTATAGCCAAGTCATGAACCTCCAAAAACAGAAGTTTACGGTGGGAATGCTGACCATCAGACAAGTCAGACTCACTACTGCAGAGCTAACGGGTGCCAACAGACTACCTTGCCTTCCAGGGTGAGGATCAGAGCATAAATCAGCCTGAGGCTGGACGGACATGACTGCGTGTTCATGTTATTCATTTCCCATTCCCAGAAACATGAAACCGTTTGTCTAACAAAAATCACATTGAAAGACTGTTATGTGAGGCCGGGAAAGAATGACCCAGAGTGCTGAAGTGATGGCGGGGGTGGGAGGGGGGTGGGGGGGAGGTAAACATTCACAATTAATCCAGCTTCAACATCTGGGAACATAGACCCTCTTTAAGAAATACATTTACTGTCCCCTGGTGAGCTAAAGAGCGTGAGAGACCGCTGAGCACAGAGACCTTTGTATTTTGTAATCTTTTTCACCTCTCTTCGGTGCTCTTCATTTGATTCTCATGGAATTTTGTTTGAATGACTTTTAACATATGTTCTACCTCTCCCTACTGAATGAACAAGTTTTCCAATTAAATAGTTTCAGTGTTTTCTTTTTGCTAAGTAAAATAATAATAATAATAATAATAATAATAATAATAATTGATGTTATAGGCAAATATCAGCCTGATTATTAAAAATCGGTATAAATAGTAGGTTAAAAATACTTTATTTTCTTTTATGAGCTTTGAATATCTTTAAAATTTTATTGATTTGCTATCTACTCCCTGATATTTCTTGCTCCCTATCTTCTCCCCTCCTGGAATATAGTGAAACTTTGACTCAGAATCAGCATAATGAAAATAAAAGAATTTTTAAAATTATAAGACAAATACCAGTGCTTCCTATGCAGGTAGCATAGATATAAGACCTTTAAAATGACCATCAAGCTTATCTAATTTTCATTGTTTGGAATATGTTTCAATCGTATCTGTTGATCTGATTGAATCTCTCTTTGTGTTATAAATTCTCCCCCTTGCTGTTTTGGCTATTCTTTTGCCATTTCTTCCTCAAACCTACCTGGAAGTAGGAAATCAAATGTGAACAAAGAAAATCTCCAAGATGTAAATTTAGTGATCAGTCATCTCCAACCCATAGCTGCGTTTGCACAGAAAGAGGTTACAGTGTTTGCTAAGACTGAAGAGATTAAGGTCTGTTACTCTATTTGGTAATCTTAATTCCTCATGCAATTTGCCAGCAAATGTGATCTACTGGAGAGTAAACTCTCCATCCTTCAGGTTCTGGATCTTTGTTCTTGTTTTGTGTTTTTTCATTTATCTTGATCTGTTTCTGCATATTGTGTCTTTTTCTTTCATTCACTGTCCATAAGTATCTGTAAGTCATGATCACAGCAAGATATATGGAAGAACATTCTTCTTTCTTTTCCATATATTTGGAGCCCTGGATTTCAAGACCCCAACCAACTAACCATCCAACCTACCAGTCAACCAATCAAACAAATGGATTAAATAGCATCAAATAATCTATAATTTTGAAATGTCCTGGAATCAATTTTTGCACTATACTTGGCTTTATAAAAACTTTGCAAAGGAGGGAAATATATACATTATTGTTTTATCATTATAAAATTGAAATGACTGGATCCCAAATATCATCCTCTGTAGGATGAGAGGAGGGTTCTGAATATTATTTACTCATGTGAAACTGAAATTGGAGAACTTTGTTACCTCGAGTTTGGAAACAGTAAGCCATTAAGTGTGCTGAGGGCCTCTAAGGTTTCTTTGCCCTGTGTGGGTTGTGAGCACAAACTGTGATGGGGACTCTTGAGCCATGTGAAGGCTGTGGGGATATGAGATAGGTTGTCTGTTTCCCACCAATAAAGAAGAAAGACTGAGAAATGTCATTTGGACTCACAAGTGTGAGTCTCTTTATTTAGCATCTTTCCTGTATTCTCTGGTGTCTGTGAGTTGGATCATCCATACACTCACTCTGCTTGGTTATGAAAATGGCTTTCTGGAAAATAGCTTATGTCTTATTTCTGCATCTTATTTCTGCACCTCCTATCTGTGTTCTTGAACAAGATACATAAACTCTCTGAGCCTCCCTTTCTGATATGTAAAATGTACTTCATTTTACATTTACATTTTTTCATTCATTCATTCATTCATTCATTTATTCATTTCACCCAATAAGTATGTCTTGAGCACTATAAGATGTCAGTAACTGTTCTAAATACAGTAATTCAGAAGGGTACACAAAAGAAAAATATTTGACATTCTACAAGACTGGGGAAACAACAAAAATGAAACCAAACAAATAGGAAAATATAAAATAATATCAAATAATCCATATAAAATAATTTAAGCCAAAATAAAACATAGAGATACAAAGGTGAGCATGGCAGAATGAGAGTCTGGAAGTCAAGGACAGGAAAGTTCTCTTAAGAGATAGCATTTAGGCTGAGATCCAGATGGTGAGAAGGAACCAGGATGAGAGTCTCTCGGTGGGGTTGGATAGGGAATCCTGGCAAAGGCAGGCAGAGATCTAAGATGGGGCTGAGTTTGACACATCTAGGAAACAGAAAAAAGGGAAAATTGCTATTTAATAGAGGAAAGAAAAGAGATGTAACAGATAATAATATCTAGGAATCAAATGTGCCTGCAGCTCAAAGAGATTAATTAAAAGTGATAGTGGGGGTGAAGGCACCTGAGTGACTCAGTTGGTTAAGCATCTGCCTTCAACTTGGGTCATGATCTCTGGGTCCTGAGAGCACTGCTCTGGTTCCCTGCTCAGAGGGGAAGGGAGCCTGCTTCTCCCTCTCCCTTTGCCTGCCCCTTTTCCTGCTTGTGCTCTTTCTCTCTCTGTCAAATAAATAAATAAAATCTTTAAAAAAAAAAGTGATAATGAATTCCAGTGGCATTTAGTGGTAGGAGTTTTCTCCATCTGAACATACTATACTTATTGATTCCTTTTATCTCAGTTTTAATGTTTTTAATTTAATTTGCTTCCATTTCTTCACCAAAACTCTTTTGAAACAATCTATGGTTAAAAGACAGATTCAGGTTATGATGTCAACCGGAAGTAGACAGATAATCTAAGTGACAAGTAATTCCCAGACTGGTGTAAAAGAAACCTTTTTTTTTTTTCTTCCCCTTGCATTTTTCCTAAAACACACAGCCTCCAGGATAATTTTTTTCCTTGAGTGTTGATAGTTTTATGGCATAGGCATCAGCATGCTGGCTACAGACAGAATTTCACCCTAAATGATTCAACTGAAGAGACTAGAGTGAAGCAGGATTTACAAAAGTGTGGATAGAGTGAAGGGAACTGACAAAGGATGTTGAGATACACAGAGATGATCAGCAGAAGGAAGCTTTTACCACCCCGAAACAGCTGAAGGCGAATGGAAGAGCGTTCCCAGAGCCAGTGAGCCCCATAGCCTTGGAGGCAGGGGCTGGCTGGAATAGCTGGAGACAGGGAGGGATGCAATCCTAGCCAGAGAGGCAGTGCCGAAGCCCGGAGAGAATGAGGAACCAGCCAGACTCCTCTACTCCTACCAGGTCTCAAGTGACTGAAGCCAATGAAGAGCCATCAGATAAAAAAGCTAAGAGGACACAGTTCACAGATGGATCACTTCTTTGAGGCATAGAACAGAGAAATCATAGACGGGTAACAGAAAACATCAGAAAATGCATGGGCAAACTGACAATTTTTCTTTCCCCTTGACCTTACAATTAAAAAAAGGAAAGAAAAATTGTGCAAAGTTAATAATAGCTAAGCATCTGCTACTTTACCTTAGCATCGGCAGTTGATACAGGATGGTAGGAATGATGGCAAACTGGTTCTGTTTAAAGAAAGCAACTGTTCAACTGTTGAAATTCAAGTCATGGTTGCTATGATGACATCCCTCCTAAAACCAAATGTGTGTTTTTTTTTTAACAATAAATATATGTTGTTTTTCAACATCAGTTCTTTAGTTAACTGACACCAACTGGGTGTCCAGCAGTTTGATTCCATTCTAACACTATGTGGAATTATCCACAGACCCCATAGGTTTAAAGGCTCAGTCCCAGAAGACTGTTCCCACTTCAGACAGCAGCCCCAAATGATAGGAGCTCCCCACATTGCTACCAAGCCAACTACAAATTCAGGGGTTTCCTTGACCCCCTCAGGTTTGCTGATTCACTAGAACAACCAACAGAACTCATGAAAACAATTTACTTATGTTTACTTGTATATCACAAAGAACACAACTCAAAGAGATATAAAGGGCAAGATATGGGGTATGAGTAGCTCAGAGCTTCCCTATTCTCCCTGGGAGCACCACCCTCCCAGCAAATCCATATGTTCACCAACCCGGAAGCTCTCTGAACTCATAAACTCAGGTATGGCCAAAAGGGCCTTATTATAAATAACAGAGGACATTCCTTTCACTCAGGATATAACACGGCTTTAGGAGTTCTGTGTTAGAAACCAGGGACAAAGATTAAATCCATTTTTATTATACCACGGTTGCTGTGCAGAAAACATGGATCAGAGCATATCATCTTTCAAGAGGAATCAGGAATCCAATCTACTTCATGTGAAGTCTCCCACTCTTTAAATGTTGACAATCATTTCAGATTCCCCAAAACCTTTTTGTAGTACAAACAAAACTTTCTACCTAAAGGTTGAATTCAGCCCATGATTTCTAGTTTGGGCAAACAGCTCCAGAACAGTGGTTTTCAACCCTGGCTGCCCACTGGAATCACCTGAGTAGCTTTGAAAAGTATGTGCCTAGACTTTATGCCAAAGCAGTTAAATTAGAATCTCCTGGGCTGTGGCCCAGACATTGGTATTTTTAAAAATAGTTTCCTAATAATTGTAATGTACAGTCATTTTAAAATAAACATTTTACTTTGGAATAAGTTTAATTTAGAAGAAAAGTTACAAAGGTAATAAAGAGTTCCCATATACACCACACCCATTTTCCCCCATTATTAACATCTTACATTACCTTGGTGTATATATCAAAATTAAGAAACTGACATTGATACATTACTATTAGCTAAACTCCAGACTTTGTTTGGATTTCACCAGCTTTTCCACTTATATGCTTTCTCTGTTCCAAAATCCAATGCAGAGTACCATTTTTGTACTTAGTTGTTATGTTTCATCAATCTGTTATGGTTTATGACAATTTCTCAGACTTTCCTTGTTTTTCCTGAGTAGCACTAGCCAAGTATCCCAGGGAATGTCTCCAGTTCTGGGTTTGTCTGATGTTTTTCTCATGATAGGATCCATATGATGTATAGGTTTTAGGAAAGAATACCGTAGAGGTTAAGTGCCCTTTCAGTCACATCAGATGAAGGTATATCTCCATTTTTGCAAACAACTGCTCCAGGTAACAGAGACTGAACAAAATGGAAGTAGCACAATCTATCAGCATCAGAACACATTAAAGTAGATGGGTACAGGGAATCAGGAGGGATGATGGAGGCTAGCAATGGAACTCCATCCCTTCCAGGTAAGCCATCTGAACTGAGAGTCAAGAGACAAAGGCTCTCTTCCAGGTTCATCCATTGACTAGTCTCTAGGGAAGGCAACTAGTGTTAGTTTCTTCATCTGTATAATTTAGAAGATATCTGAAGCTATTTCTAGTCCTAAAATTTTGTAATTCTAAAACTCTGAAGTAGGGTTTAGTTAGTCAAATATTGTCCACAATTTTGTTTCCTAAGAGGAATGTGTTGTACTGCTGAATAAGACACTTCCCAAATGTCTGGGTTTGGGTAGAAAAAGATGGCAGAGAGGCAGCTCTGCTGCATTATTTGGCATTTATGACACTTGTATCCTAAGAATGTCGATCATCTGGCAGGTGGAAAACAAATTGTAAAGACTAAGAAGAAAATTCAGCTCATTCACTCATCTTTGTACCTGGGACTCAACTGTTGTTCTTTCCATTATGATAGATTAAGAAGTAAATGATGGAATTCATTTTTTAAATCTCAGAAGGAGTGCACATTTTAGTACTTTTAAAAAAACTATTAATGTTGACCCTTTGCATAACTTTAGCCGGATTTAGATGGAAGACTGGCTTACAATGTTGGATATTCTAAGTTGCCAATAATTTGTACAAAGCCCATGATTGCAAAACCACAAAAATTTCCCAATAGCGGAAACCTCTAATTAACCGACATAAATGGCAGGGTGGATTTGTTTTAAATATATGGTTAATAATGCTTTTTGCTTTAAGATCATAAACTGAGAGATTTTTCTATTGAACTGAGATAAGTAGGCTGCAGAAGGTTTTGCAAAATTCTTTTCCACTTTTGTGTGTTAAGTCTGACCCAGAACATTCTACTAATATTGGATCAAACTCTCCTCTGATGTAACTTGCCTGTGGGAATTGTATTGGCTGTGAAACTGGCTCCCCTTAGTAACTGGTTAAAAAAAAAAATTTTTTTTTTCAATCACAATTCTGTGGTTTGTTTTGAATGACTGAAGCCAGGTTCCTAGGCTCTGAGACAAGAAAGAATGTCAAATGGGACCTTTAATGTGTATTTATATTTAAACATCAGACCTAACAGAAAACCCTGAAGCTTTATACAATGATTGGAGCCTTGTAAGAACCTAATTAATGTATCTTCGGGTGAATGGTTGGCCTGGCACGCGAGCTGTCCCGAGGTACTCGAGGGGGTTCAGGTACCGCCTGGGAAGAATAGATGCGGTTGTAGTGATTCAGTGGCCCGTCTGAAAGGGACATGTAAAGGCAGCTTTGTCTGGCATGCCGCCTTTTCAGACTCACTTGATAATGCTAGTGTCAGTTTCAACTGAAGCGTGGGCCAGATTGCAGATAGCTTGAGCTGGCATTTCAAAGCAGTTAATTGTGAAACTTGAGAAGAGAATGGGCGCATTCTTCCTAAGGTGGCTATTCAAATGCACTGTCTTCCCCCCTAGAGCTCCAGTCTCACTTTTGTTCCGTTTCCACATAAAATGCACGAGGAACCGAGCCTTTCCCTCGGTAGCTCCTATATTGCTGCCTTTGCTGGGACTGCTTTGCCTTGTTAAAATGTGCCCCGTGTATTAAAATGAAATTGTCACTGCTGGGTGGTGCAGCATAACATGGTTTGACACTAAGCGCCAGCAGCTACAGAAAACAGACTTTTATTGCATTTATTCTTTCGGAGAGGAGAGTCTCTAAAGGCTCACTGCAGACATTCACTTAGTTAAATCTGAATGAAGCCAAAGTGAACAATCTATGCTGCTGTCTTTGTGTTACTAGAAACAGCCCCCATCCGGCTAGATGCGGCTGTAAAATAGCCTTAAGAAAAGATGATCGCACTTAGAATCCAAAAGGGAAGACTTGAGGGCTTTCAATCCAGAGCAAAAATATTTTAGATGGGTAGAGTGGGTGAGCCACCTGATTTCCTACTCTAGCTTCTTCTGTATTTGCTGAAACACTTTAGAATCAACAAGTACGTGCACACACCCCAATCTAGTTTTAGTCTTCATTTAGAATTCCATGTCATTTTAAGACAAAGAGAAAGGATTTGATTTGTAGGACTCCTGCAAGCAAGCTTTAGATTCTTAACTGCCTTTTATCCAGATGAGTATCCAGAGAGAGATTGAACAAGGAGGGGGCTCTGGGGCCTAAGCTTTTCATTCTGTGGCTCTCCTAGAATAAAAATTCCATAAAGTAACATCTGTAGTAATTAAGGGCTTACATTTCCTCTCCAATTCATGCCTCTGGTAGGAGGGAAGGTTATCGTCCCTAAGAGGCGATGGATAGTAGCTCCTGTGGGAAGACAGAAAGAACAGAATTAGAATTCTTTTGTTCCTAGAAATGCAAGTTTCCTACTTCAAATAATAATAATAATAGTAATAACAGGCTGAAAGACTTACTATCTAAGATTTCATATAAAGAAAAACTTGAAGGAGTTAGGAAAATTGTATTTAGCTATTGCTAAATATTCAGAATAGAGAAAGATTCATCTTGCCTTTCTAGCCCAAATATCTTCTGATTTGGAGGAACTTGTGAATAAGCAGCGAGCAAAATGCTCTTTGCTTTTATTTTTTATTTGTTAAAATTGTACGTTATAGCTTAAAGAGGTTTGGTGGTTGTTTTTCTTTCCACGTTTGGGCATAAAATTGATTACTTTTTTACATGTTCTTCAAAATAACACCAATGTGGATCCTTTGGGCCATTTGATAAAAGAATAATAACCTATGCATTCATTTCCTGTACCTTCTTGGCATAGCAGGACAAGCAACATCATTTGTGGCACCCCCCCCCCCCCCCATTGAAAGATCAAAATGCAGGATTCCTTGTTAGAAAATCATTCAAGATTTCAAGATGCTGCCAGCAGAGTTTTAAACCAAGTAAAGGCCTATTCTCAGTTCGTGGCTCTGTCGTTCTGTGCTGGTCTTATGCCAGGGAAGTCAGTTTTGCTTGGTAGGTAGAGATTTGCCATTTATATGTGTAGCTATAGAGCAAAATGTGCCTCCATCCCATGCCTCATAGGAATATACATCAGAAAAGACTTCTTTTTTGGGATGCCTGGGTGGCTCAGTGGTTGAGCAACTGCCTTCCACTCAGAGTGTGATTCCAAGAACTCCCTACAGGGAGCTCACTTCTCCCTCTGCCTCTGTCTCTGTGTCTTTCATGAATAAATAAATAAAATATTTTTTAAAAAGACTTCTTTTGTTTTTATGTAATTGGGTCATAAAATAATGACACCCCTCCCTCCCCCGAACATGCTCCTGATACCATCTAGAATTTCTTAACCTGAAGAGTTACCCCAGCTGCTGTGAACCTTCCACTTAGGCACAGTGTTCTGCTTATCTCACCCTATCTAAAAGGACACTGGGCCAGGCCAGCCCCCTGCCTGAATGACTTCTCTAAGGGCTCTTCTGATCTCCTGTGCCCACTTCTCAGTGTTTCCCTGTATTCTGAAATTCCTCTCACATTTGAATGTCTGTAGCTGTAATAAATGTGTAACTTACTTGGCATCTGTTTACATATTTTCCCCTTATCTTATTTCCTGTACACATAATATACTCCTGAAAACACTCTTAAAATTCAGGTGTAAGGAGGTTTTAGAACTTGAATTAAACTGCTTCATTCCAAGAAAACTCATATTAATAACACAGCAGAAAATCCAAAATTATACTTTGCCTTTTAGACAAATTTCACACATTTCATACACATTCTTTCATATGCGTGTGAGCTGTTTTTTAAATTTGTATTTGCCTCTGGTGTACTGTTTGGGGCATTTAATTTCTTTTAATCAGAATCAGCCCTTTAATTTTTATCTTCCCCATCCAATGTTATAAAATAATAAAGCCCTGCTATAGTTAATTATTTAGAAAATGTTGCCAATTCTGGTCTACTTAGGATAAGGCAACACTGCCAATAGTGGCATTATGATGGTATAGTTCAAAATGTTGATTCATTAGCTTGCAAGTGAGATGCCAAAATCTGGCCCAAGAAACCTAGTTTAGGAATATGGATTCCTAGTATGACAAAAACAGAGGATTTCCAAAACTCAAAGTTAAGAAAGTTCAGGACTTGAGGTTTATGTTTTTCCCTCACATTTGAGACCTCAAATAATTCTCTTTTGTGCCTCCACCCAGTGGGTTTTCAATAAAAGTGTCAAGATGCTGATGATAACATTATTGTACTAATCATGGCTTTAGACTGCAAGTGGTGGAAATACACCACATCTCCTCAGCTTACTGGTTACAGTTCGGCTTTGGTGTTAGACAAGCCTTAGTTAAAATCTCAACTCTGCCACTTATTGCCAAGGTCGTTTGTCTACGTAAGCCTCAGAGTCCTGGATGTGAAGAGCAAAAAGACCTCCATTTCAGGTTTGCTAATTCAGACATTCAACAAATATTTATAGATCACCTTCAATTGCCAGACATTGTTTTGTGGATTAAAAAAGATAATGCCTCAGTATACTTCTGGGAGAGGAATCAGCACAGGGCCATCCACATAGGCAACTTTCAATGCAATAAATAATACTCTTAGCAATGGTGAGTTTGTGATGTTCTAATCATGGTGGTCACGGCAATCTTTGATAATTCTCGTAGAATGCTCAACCTAAGCTTTTCCATGGCTTTCCCATTTCCCTTTTCCTTTTTATTTACTTTTTGCAAATATGTACAACTTTGTTAAAATATATGATCCCTTGTTTACCTCGTTTTTCAGAATGGAGTCTACTGAAAAATGTGAAGTGGTAATTCAACATTTTAATGGAAAATATCTGAAAACACCACCAGGCATCCCAGGTAAGAGATACCATTAAGCAATTATTCATTTGTTCATTTGTGTCTAGGCTTATTGCTATTATTAGAACAAGTATATGATAAAGCCCTTGGTTGGTCACTGGGAATGAAAAAGTTGCTTTTATAATTGTGTGTTTTTTAACAGTATACAGCAACTCATCTCTCTCAAAACTACCAAAGGTTTCTTTATGATCCTTCTTTGGCCTTTCTTTTGAATCTCTGGTGCTGATTGCTTGAAGTGAATTGGAAGAAATACATTGCAAATAGTTTAAAATGTACTTCAAGTGAAGGAAGTCCTGACTCCTGTCATTAATGTTGGTATCTTGATTTCTGCCTTTATATACTATATCTAAACAGTGATAAGTCACAGTGAAGTACACTAATTGATGCCAATTTCCAAACATTTTTTACCAGTCCATCACAAAAAAAGGGTATAGGAAGTGAGAGTAAGGATTTAGAATTTTTGTTTTTGCATTTAGAAACTTGACATTGCTATGAAATCTGAAGGCATAATTCCATATTTTTAAAAAATATATCAGTTACTGACATATTGATTTTTTTAAACTGTCCACTCATCAGAGATAATTTGAGGAGCACCAATCTTGACTGTCCCAGGACATTTCACATTTCCCAACGCAAAATCCTTAAGCTTTCCTAGATATCATAAGATGATAAAAGTTTATGCTACTAAAAATAACATTCACCATAAAGAATTGAATAAATCACATGCATTTGGGGCTTAAGCTAGCAATGCTTTAACTTGCTGTTAATTTGGTAGTAGTGCATACAGCAAGTATTTAATATTAAGTGAATAAATTTAAAATATATCTTATGCATACACACAAATATTAGAGATTGAATGAAGTGCTAAAAAGGAAGACTTAAAATGAGGGGATAAAGAAATATCTGACTAAGGCATATTGGTTTATTGGTTGCTCTTTCATTTTTGGTGATTCTCAGGGGAAAAATCTGACTTCTTAAGTCTTATAATATTTTCCTTTTGATTTTTTTAAGCTGGGCTCCTATAGTGTTTGCTGTGTAATGTGTCTGCTATTTAAAACACATGGTTAGAGAGTTCAGGGGTTGCATATTTCAGTTCCTTAAAATGTACTGAGGCTACATAAAAGAGGAAATCTGAACAAAAAGAGAAATAATAATGTGGAGGGGTCAGGGTCCTTTTAGGTAGGACTCGACTCGGTTTATTTGGGGAAGGTATCAGGAAAGGAGAAAGGTCCTTCAGACACTCACTTAGATGATCTGCAAAATCCAAAGTAGCATCTTCTGGTTAATCAGAGTGCACACACAATGACGCCTGTGCCTCGATTTGGTTAGCTTCCATGCGTAACATTCCCTTGAGAACCAACTACATTATGATCCAATTGGAGACATATGGTGTTGTTAAGAGAAGAGTTAGCAGTTTTCATCTCAGCATGTAAGCTGCCCTTGCATTTTAGGAGAAATACTTTTTCTTTTCTTTTAGCATAAAAGACACTTTAAGACACTTCACTCAGTCCTATCATTGAATAGAGGGGTTGCATTGTTAGAGAATTCTCCCCTTATTTATCCCATTTTATCCAACAGATGGCTATCTGTATAGAAGGCATTCAAACTAGGTGTGAATTAGATGGCTCTATAAAAAAAATAAGAATGAGAAAATTATGTAGAAATTATTATTGGTTCAAGTTTTAATACATCTCAGGTTTTTTTTTTGTTTTTGTTTTTTTGTTTTTTGTTTTCTTAGCTTTCTTTATTTTCGGAAAAGACATTGAAATCCTTCTTGACTTGATTGATTTGCAATTGTATTATTTGGTTTTCCCCATAGAACATAGCTGACTAATACAATTTAATGCTAAAGACAAAGAAAGTCACTACAAATCCCCAAATGTCTAGGCATCCTTCCTGAATACACAGGCTGTGATATCAACCTGTCTAATATCATAGCTACACCCAATGGAAACATTGTGAATAGCAAGAACTTGGTTATGAGTTTCTTACTCACTTTTGTCTCGTGGGAACACAAGAGGTAAAATAATTATGCTCAGTTATAAAATTCTTAAGCGATATAAGTTATGCTTCTGAGATTTGCACTAATGTAATAGAATTAAATATACAATTTTGATCATCATTACTTAAATTTGCTTATTTATGCATTGAAAGTCAGAGGTTAATAAAAGTTTCAAATATTAACAGAAGATATTTCATCTTTAGTATTTAAGTTTGATATGGAATAAAATAGGATATAATGCAAAATGAGGGTATTTTGGTAGGTCCAGTAGTAAAAGGCCCTCATTGGGTTCATTCATGGTCAGAATATGAATAATCAAATATGACTACATGCTGTTTGCCTTTATTGGTCCTCACTGCTTGTTTGTTGTAGATAATTGAAATGTTATTTTCAAAAACTCATATCTTAATCCAATTTTTTATTTTAACTTGAAGGCTTCAAGTGGGATGTTATTAAAGGCCCTGATATCAAATTGAAAGGGATTCCTTGGATATTTTCAAAAGAAATGACGAAATTCCTAGCCTTTTCAATCTTACTGTAGCTTTAGACCCACCTACAACTAATATAGAATTCAAAAACTTATAAAAATCTCAATGTTCTGCATTATCAAGTTTTGGCATCTTTGACTTCAAAAGTTTGTGGTTTTAGGAAACTCACTGATTATTTCAATGCAATGCCATAAGGTCGTGTAATTGATGCACCACAGTTCCAGTAATGACCTGAGATTCTCACACCAGGAGATAGCTGTAGAAAAGATTGCATGTTAAGTCAGTCACCTTCTTATACTAGACCCCTGCTTTTATCCTACGCTAAACAAGTAGAGAACAATTGGTACCACATTTGCCTTCTTTACTTCTCCATTTAGGGATGATGTGGGGGAACTGTGTACGTGTCACTGGGTAGATACAGTGCGATTTTGGTTTCTGTCCTTCATAAAGGAGATGCAAAGTTAATTATTTTCCTGAGATGATCATCTAGTTTCCAAATCCCCTACAGTGCTATTTCTATACAAGAATAAGAAGAAAATCCAATTCAACCCAAAACTTCAGCATTGCTCTGAATTTCAAATTTTAAAAACATTGTGATTTAAGGTATTTGCAAAGACATGTAACATTGACCACATTTCTGTTGCCACTTCCATTTTGATTTGTCATTCTAACAACAATTTTTTCACTAAATATGATTCATGTGGTATTTAGTTTTGATTCCTGCTGACAGATTATGTGAGTTGGAAGGACATTTCGTAGATATCTTCTTTTGGTTCACACTTTCTCTCTCTGGGCTCCTCCTTTTGTTCATAAAAATCTAATTTTAATGAATACATCATGGGTCATTAATGTGTATTAGAGCCTCCAGAACTAGTTCTGCTCACTTTGAATTATAACGTTGTCCCCAGATTTTGGTTACCTGGATCAATGAAGCTAAATATACATGCTAAAAAATCAAGTTATTTGAATTCTGGTATATGTGTACAGGATCAGGCAGCTATGTTGCTACTAGCAGGTGGGGAAGAGAGGCCAGCGTCAATCATGTAGCCATCTGCAGAAAGCTATCATCTAGTATTTTCTTCCTCCCCTAGAGGGAAAAGAAAACACAGTGTTCCATAAATGTTGCATGTCCTACATATCGATCTTGATGTTTTCTGGACAAAATGAAGGATCATTAGTTGCTTGCCTGCCTAACCCCAGACATTTCTTTGTCCCATAATGAATTGCACAGCAACATTGTGCAGCCCCAAAGCGTTTCATTTTCAAACCTCTGGCAAAAGCAAAGGGTAAGTTCCTAGACACTTCAGGGATCTGTAGGGCATGAACTTGAAAGGTTCACTTCCAAAGAGCCCCCGGAGCAGAATGATGCACCATGTGGAAAAGGCTTCCACATATAAGGACATGTATTGATGAATGAAACATGCAGGCTAGTTTGTAGAAAAATAAATCAGATTTTGCTCTCAAACTAGACTTTGGCCTGTAAACATGTGTTCCTATTAGTGGAGCAGTCTTTCCAGAAGAAAATGGAATAACCCACTCTTAGGATGATTTTCTTACTCTTTTTAAAAATTTTCTTACTCTTTAGATAATTATATCTAATCCCAGTTGAACTTCTAGAAGTAGAGTAAGGTAGAGTAATAGCTCACCACATGTTGAAAAGCTTTTCATTTTAAAAAATCTGTGATCAACAGAAATTTAGACGACTAAGTGAGTGACAGAGGAACCATATTTTCCTAATAAATAAAATAAAATAAAATTGTGTGCCTTATTGATGCTTTGACATACAGTCTGTCTATTGTGTGTTTATGTAAAAAAAAAGTACATGATTGTGGATATATATCTCATGGGGGTATGTGAGGAAAAATATGTAAATTCTGATAATTCTTTAAACAACATGAAAAGAAATGTTGTTTGTTTAAATTTAAACGTTTTCACAGAGTAAAATATCACAATGTTCTTAAATGAAATTTATATTCAATTAATGACATGGTACAAAATTATGAATATTTGTCAATAGTATACACATTTTTATCAGTAGAAAATGTTGCAATCTCTCACAATCAGGGTTTCCTTGGTGAAACCAGTCTATTAAGTCCACAAATATAACAAATGTAGTAGTTGAGCAAAAGGCAACAAGTATAAAAATATTAGCAAATATATGTTCTTATGTTTTTATTTGGTTGAAGCATTGCCTAACTCTGAGGTTTTCATCTTTGGGAAAACTAAAACATCATGTGCATAAGAAACTCTGTAAACACTATGATCCCCAACTGAGTGTCAGTGTTGATTTCTCATTCATAAGAGGATTTTTGTAATATCTAGGAGCACTTTCTGTGAAAAAAGTGCTCTCATTTTTAATGTTAGGGGTGCTTTCTTGATTATTTCTAGGTATCAAATACATAGTTATTTCATGTTGAAACACTGTTGGAATATTATTAGTGAACCTCACAGAAGAGCCTGGCAATTTCATAGTCAATAGAGTCTTAGAATCTATAAGAATTCTATGAATGTGGACTAGGTCAGTCATTTCTCAACCTTCCAATGGAGCCATATTTGATACTGTGAAAGTATGAGTTGGTTACTGATTAGATTGGGGAGAAAGGAGATAGATGATTACATTTCTAAATCTGGAAAATGAGAAGCCTGATAGAGTAGGTACAGGGCTTCCAAATCTTTGGAAGATTAGGAGGTTAGAAATGATTGGAATGGGTTATGTGCCCCATGCTACATCCCCTCTTCCTGCCTGATTACAGCTACAGATAAAGTTGGCAGCCTCTGTTCACCCTGGAAGCATCCATATCAAGCATATACTGAGTCTCTTGACTTTTCTACCTCAGGGCAAAATCTATAAAAGTTCACTTAACCCAGCATAGGTTTTCTGCAAACATTGGGAGAGTTATCACTTCTTGGGACAATCCTCAATTCACGGAATATTGAAGTCAATGGATAAAATTGATCCTCTCATTCTTTGGAGAGACAATTCTGTGTCACATTCTACAAGATTCCATAGGGGATTGTCTACAGTGGTAAAAAAAAAAAAAAGCTGAGTGAGGCACCTTTTATTGGTTTTTCCTTCTTCCTGCCTTTGTTTTCCCTTTCTGTAATACCTGCTTCCCAATTAAACTACCTTGTCCCAAGCTCTGATTTGAGGAAACTCAAATTAAGGTAGGTGTTCCCGGAATTGTGATGGGAAACTATGTTTTGATTTAAAGCTTCTGTCCATAAAGGAAAGTAGACCCAGCTAAAATGGCAAAGTGAATTTCACAGACCAAATGTATTGTTTTTGTAAACTTTTTTTAGCAGCAGCCCTTATGAACCACATATTTGGGATGATGAAGAGGAATATTAGTGCAAATGTATTGTTTTTGTAAACTTTTTTTAGCAGCAGCCCTTATGAACCACATATTTGGGATGATGAAGAGGAATATTAGTGATAGTAGACACATGGTAGTCAGAGTTAATTTAGCAAGAGAAATGTGGAAGAAGATAAGGACAAAAATGCTGCCAGAGACATGACTGACTTAGAACAACTGATGACATAAAGAGGTGGATGGTTGTTGAATTTCGGGAGGGAATGGAAAACTAGAAAGTAGTCATAATGACAGCAAAGTGAAGGTGGGATGCAAATAGAGAAAATTCTGACCACAGAGAAAGGGACTTGTGAGGTTTTGATCCCAGATTAATGTGAAGTGGTGGACATTGATAAGGAGGCCCAATGTGTGAATGGCTGTAGTTGGCCTAAGAGAAATGGAGATGATCTTTAGCTAGACAATTGGAGACTTCAGATTAGAATGTTGGAAGTTTTCAGCAAAATTGGAGATTTTCTTACTTAATCTTAGACATCCCGTTGGTTTTCTCTGAAGTTCTAATCTTCACAGGAGCAGATGGGAAAGGTAGGCAGTGCTGAAGTAATTTTTTTATTTGATTTTGAGTTTTCTAAGCCAGGGTTTGTTTCTGTTGTTTTTGTTTTTCCATTTTTGCTGCTTCAAGAGCTATTGCTCCAGTGTAGATTCTTAGTAGATGTTCTTTGGAGTCGATGTGTACTCCCATGAATTGAATTAACTTTGTGCTTGTATTTGTTTTAATGAACTTCCTGAGGGTATATGGTTAATACACAACTGTGCATCAAGAAACTTGGAGGAAAACATTGAGGTAAAATCTTCAAATCTTTTCTTAATTGTTAGCAAAGATTATCTGAAACACATGTATATAGCTAAATAAACAGAGAGAACGCTAAATATTCACAAGAAAAGAAAATTTACTTTGAGAAGGATTCTTGGTTTTTTTGTTTGTTTGTTTTTTGTTTTGACAAGCTTTTTTTTTTCCCTCCAAGACTGCTTTGCAAGGTGTTATCCTGGCACTCTAAATGTCATTTGTCTAAAGAACTCATTTTTGGGGCAGCCCTGGTGGGGGGTCTTGGGATCTGGTCCCACCTCGGGCTCCCTGGGGTCTTGGGATCTGGTCCCACCTCGGGCTCCCTGCGTGGAGCCTGCTTCTTCCCCTGCCTGTGTCTCTGCCTCTCTCTTTCTCTCCCTCTCTCTGTGTGTCTGTCATGAATAAATAAATAAAATAAATAAAATCTTTAAAAAAAAATAAAGAACTCATTTTTGGACAGTGCAATGAGGAATTCTGTGTTCTGACATAGCAAGTGGTCCTGCCTAACTTATATTGAAATTAGGCCTTGGTTGGAACTTTCTGCCACTGAATCTAGTTAAGCACTGTTACCATGCTATCCTTTTGCTTCCTTTTTCTTTTTGCTCATCTTCACAATAAAGAAAGTGAATATCCTGAAAATAAATAGAAGAAAAAAAGCTCTTATTCTGTGTTTTTATCCCTTTGGCATAATGTTGCTTTTCCCCTACCTACAAGAAGTACTACAATGGCTCATAATTTCTACTATATTTAGAAAATCTATAGCATTTAATCAGTATGATATATATGGTCAGTATGCTTTAATGGCCATGTATTTCCTATAATTATGTATAAACACCAATGAGTAATAGAGAATTTGTCTGAAGTTGCCACTTGGCTCCAGAATCTGATTTTTTAAAAGCAATTGTAATTGTGTGGAATAGGGAGGAAGGATGAAGAGATTTTCTAACCATCTCCAAAATCACAAATCATCTCCATCTATCTAAAATAGTCCATTCAGGTCTTCAAAAATTTCTGCATTGAAGATTTCACAGTAAAAACTTACAAAATAAATTATAAAACCTTAATTTTATTTCTAATATGATGTTGGGCTTTGCCTTCTGTCAGCACCACTAATGAGTAGTTAAGCCATTTAGTGTCTGTCCAAATGAGTTCTATTAGCCAGCAAAAAGGGTTGAGTGGCCTAAGGCCAATTAAGACACAAGCCATAGAAACCAAGCGCTGAATAATTAAGTGCATTTCTAAATCTAGAATCTCATTTAATAGAATTGATTTTAAAAAAGCGTTTTAACCAAATTTTGGATAAATGGATGGTATCCTGAATCAAATGCTTGCCACTCTGTTCCAGTAACCACTAAGAAGCCTACCATGCACATAACTCATTATTTATGATCTAATTTTTAGAATGAATAGTCTGCAAAATTTAAGAAAATATTTTAAGAGGAATGTAAATGAAAACACTCATTAGGCAAGCTCTAAACCAGCCATCATTTGTTTATCTTATAACTGTTTCCTCTGATTTCTTACCTCTTTAAGCCTGTGAATGATGAATTAATTCATTTATTATTGTTTTAGTTATTTTTCAGTACAGAAAAAAAATCCTTCATAGGAACTTGGTATGCTTATGATCTTTTTTTAGACTTTATATATTTCAAAGGTACATTCATCCCATTAGATTATAGATTTTTTTAGGAAAGGACTTTGATGTTTATCTTTCCCTTTACCCTTAAACAATTATCCTATAAATTCTTACAATGCAAGGATTGCATCTTGCTGTTGATGTTTCAACCGTCTAACCAATGCCGATCACAGAAGACCACTAATAATTATTTGTTAAATAAGTAAATAACTGTTTGTGGGAGACAGAATAATGTTCCCTCTCCCAAATATCTCTGTTTATTCCCCATTATCTGTTACTATGTTAGATTCTGTGGCAAAAAAGAATTAAGGATATATTTGGAATTAAGTTTGCTGATAAACTGACCATAAAGCAGGGAAATTATTCTGGATTATCTAGGAGGGCCCCATATAATCACAAGGGTCCTTAGAAGTTGAAGTGAGTAGGGTGCCTTCGGTAGCTCAGTTAGTTAAATGTCTGCCTTGTGCTCAGGTTCTGATCCCAGGATCCTGGGATGGAGCCCTACACTGGTCTTCCTTCTCAGGGGGGAATATGCTTCTCCCTCTGCGCACCCCCCCCGCCCCCCGTCTGTGCGGGTTCTCTCTCCCTGTCTCTCTCTCTCAAATAAATAAATAAAATCTTTTTAAAAACGTGGAAGCAAGGGCAGGAGAAGAGATCAGAGCAATACAATAAGAGAAGGTTGCCTGGGGGGTGGTGTAGTGGTTGAGCGTTTGCCTTTGGTTCAGGTCCTGATCCTGGGGTCCTGGGATTGAGTCCCCTATCAGGGTCCTTGCAGGGACCCTGCTTTTCCCTCTGCCTATGTCTCTGCTTTGCTCTGTGTGTTTCTCGTGAATAAGTAAAAAAAAGAACTTGGCCCACTATTGCTGGCCTTGAAAATGGAGGAATATGGGCAGCCTCTGGAAGCTGATTCTCCCCTAAGCTCCCTAATTCCTTCCTAAGAATTAGATTCTCCCCTAAGGTTTCTGTAAAGGATCTCAGCCCTCTTGACATCATGATTTTAGCCCAGTGGGATCTGTGTAGTACTTCTGACCTACAAAACTGTAAGATAGTCAATTTGTGTTTTTTTTTAATGCCCCTAAGTTTTTTGTTCATTTGTTAGCAACAACAGAAAACTACTACGTGAATACAGAACTTTTTAAAACTGAATATCATCCACACTGTTTCTAAATTACATCACTAAACAGCCTCTGGAGGACTTAGGTTCTCCTATTTTTAATCTTCTATGTATCATTTGGGCTGCTTGTATGTTAAACAGGAAAAGAAACAATCTTATTAATTATTTTGACTTTTCAGTTTCTTCATACCTTCTGATAAGGTACAAAGAAATTGGGAAGTCTTCTAATTAAATAGAAGTTGGACATCTTAAAAGAGAGGCTTTGGGGGTAGGTGCATAGATCTCAGAGCACATTACTTTTGACCCAAAGAAATCAAATATTAATTCAAACCATTTGGTTCCATAAACTAAGCCAGAAAAATATACCAATTGTAAATCTAAATTCATGCAAATGTGTATCTCTTAGGTCTTACCTTAATACTTGCTTTCAAAAGATCCTGTTATTGAAAGACTATTATGGCTTAGAAGAGATCATAGAGGTTATATAGCTGATATCAGCTGTAAGTTTTAGATGACTGTATCTAAAACATGTTGTAAATTTTAGATGATTACATCTAAAACATAGATGGTGTTCCTACTCCAACTGATTGCCCCCCAAAATAAAGATCCTGAAGCTGTTAATGGTTGAGTCCCATTGAGACACAAGGAAAAATCCTGAGAATAACTGGATTCTTATTGTGGATTAACAAAGATATATAGATAATACTCATTATTTAAACCACTAAAAAAAACTTCAGGGAATTTACAAAAATGTATTTCTCAGCCAAAGGTGTATTGCAAACCTGCAGCAAGATGAGGAAGCTGTAAATGTGAAAACAGTCTTTTTCTCTTAAACTGAGAGTAGGACTTATTTGGGGCTAGGAATTTTATTAAACAATTATACTAATTGAGTCACTGAAATAACCTAAAGTAAATAGTGTCAACAATTTAAGTTGATTTCTATCTATTTGTTGTTAGAGCAGGTGTTAGCACTCCCAGGGTGCTTGCCAAATGTCCTTCTACCAGCACCCCACTCTTATTCTTGGTGGAGTGCCTTCTGATTGTGGGAGCCTGTTTGACTATGTGCAGTGAGAGTCAGAAGTGCCTAGGAAGTTACATCTTCCTGGTTAGACAGCCTTTAAGCAATGCTCGACTGGTGTTGGAGTATCTATACCCCAGTTCCTTTGCTCCTGATGAGAACACCAGAATATGACCTAACTACCAAACTTTCCCTGACTTTCTGGAAGATAGGCACACTAAACACACTATAAGTAAGGAAACAGTTATTGATAAGTAACAGGCTTCTCTGGAAAAAGCATAGACAGTTTGGCAGTTTGGATAAGACACTTGCAAGGGTAGATAGAATTGCAGTCAGAGGTCCTGTGAGTGAGTGGACCACTGGTTGTTAGCATGATTTCATTAATCATAATGTCTTGATAAAGGTCCATTCAAAAGAATAAAAATTGTACCAATGTATAAGATAGTGGGGGTTTAATACAATAGTTCTTAAATATAAAAGCATTAAAGCCAAACATTGAAACTAACCTATTTTATGTGCAATCACTTTAAGATGGCATGGTTGGTTTGAACCAAATTGTGGTCCAGAGACCTACAGGGTTCCTGAGATCCTTTCCAGTGGTCTACAAGATCAAAATATTTTCATTATCCTGACACAGTATTTGCCTTTTTCACTCTAATTCTCTCATAAATGTAGAGTTTCCCAGAAGCTACATGATGTGTGATATGGCAGCAGATTGAATACAGAAGCAAACATGAAAGTCCAGCTGTCTTTTATTAAACCTGAAATTACAAAAATTTGCAAAATATGAAACAAGGCCATTCTTGTCTTTCTTAATTTTGTTTTTGAATTTTTTTCAATAAAAGTGTGTCAGTTATCATATGATGCATTTATTATTGCATTTTTAAAATAAGTTTTTAAAATGGTAAATATCAATAGATATAACCTGTGTGAACAGAAGCTCTATGGGGTCTTCAATAATTTTTAAAAGTGTGAAGAGTTTCTGAGATAAAAACAGACAAGCAAACCAACACAAGAACTTTGAATGCTACTGATGTAAAGCAGAATTTCAGAATCAAGCCCTTTTATTTTCTCAGGACTAGAAGAATTAAGGAAGATAGCTAGGATAAAAATGAAGTTTAAAATATCCTCTCATCTTTCTGATCTTATTTTGAAAACCTATGTATTCTAGAAAGTTACTTTAAGTGGAGGAATTAAAAAATAAATTACTATATACTAGTTATACTGTTTTTTGAACACAAGCATGCAGTTACCTTAAACTCTAGTGAATGTTTTGTTTTTTCAAATACGGAAACAGTGGTTATTCTCCTGAACATTTCCATTATCATTCTGATAGCAAATACTATGTAGAATATAGTTTGACAGAATATGTGAATGTTTTATTGGAACTGTGTATATACACAGCATGTGTATTATGCCAAGGTTGTGGGAATGGGACTGTAATTTATGAGTGGAATGTGAATCTGCCAGAATTTAGGAATATCTATAAGCCACAGGGCTAAATACATATATGACATGAGAGCTCTTATAAGAGCTATTATGGGGCACATGATGATATGAGCACTAGGTATTATACAATATGTTGGCAAATTGAATTTAGATAATTTTTTAAATAAAAAACAAATTTAAAACAAGAGCTATTCTGGGGGCACATGGGTGACTCAGTTGGTTAAATGCC
Source organism: Canis lupus familiaris (assembly GCF_011100685.1). Classification (NCBI taxonomy): domain Eukaryota; kingdom Metazoa; phylum Chordata; class Mammalia; order Carnivora; family Canidae; genus Canis; species Canis lupus. The sequence continues at coordinate 14,937,105 of NC_049244.1, read as the reverse complement.
ACACTCTTGATCTCAGCTCCAGTCATGATTTCAAGGTCATGAGATCGAGCCTCACATGGTCTTAGCACTGGGCATGGAGCATGCTTAATTAAGATTTTATCTCTCTCTCTCCCTTTGCCCCTCCCCATCCTGCTCAACATGTGTGTGCTCTTTCTAAGAAAAAAATAAAAATAAATATAAGAGCTATTCTGTGTCACTTATTTGGTCACTGCTAATTTCCTAGCACTCATCATAGAGCTGGACTGCACCATAGAGTTCTAATCACCATGTGGGATGTATCTCAAATAGAGGCTTCCAGGTTTGCTAGGTGCAGTAAATAATAATACTAATATAATAAGAGTTATTATGATATTGCAAATACTAACATGTAACTAATTCAACACTGTGTATGATTAGTGTTCACAGGAAATCTTTAATTTTTTTTCAGAAATGGTAAAGTCTCCAATTGTGCAGTCCAAAAATCATAATTTCTTTAAGTTTATTCCCTCTCTTAACCTAATATGAAAGATCTTGGAAAAGCATTCTCTAGGGATGCCTGAGTAGCTCAGTCAGTTATGCATCTGCCTTCTGCTCAGGTCATGCTCCTGTGGTCATGGGGTCAAGCCCAGCATCTGTCTCTGTTCAATGGGGAGTCTGCTTCTCCCTCTACCCCTGCTTGTGCACTACCTCTACTCTTTCTCTGAATTAAATAATAAAAAAAATCTCTTAAGAAAGAAAAAGGAAAGAAAAGAACAGTATTGTCTAGTCATCCTTGATACCCATGTAGTAGATGAAAAAAAATTAAGATAAAATTTCTTCTCTAATTTGTTTTGAAAGACATAGTTTAATATTTGTTTACATCCCTTGACAACCTCTTCATTTCTCTCATCTCAAGCAAAGTGTTTTTATATCTTTGTTGCATCTATACAATGTTAAAGAGCAACATCCATCCAGCTTATGCTATGAGAGCCTCATGCCTGGGATACTCTCTTCCCTTTGAATTTAACTGGTGAGAGAACATACCATTGAGAATACCATCTTCTCCTTTGGAGGCAGATAGATCTTGGTTTGAGTTTGGCTCTGTCTCTTAGCCTGTTGAACTTGGGCAAGTTATTTAAGCCTTTTGTCAGGTTCCTCATGGAACCTAATGTTTCCATTTGATGTTTGGTAGTGCCTCCTTTACAAAACTGTTACCAGAATTAACTTTTGTACAGCTTTACAGAAGTTCTGGTGGGAAGTGGTAGATATCACCACTATTAGTAGCATCTCTTAGCATTATGAGAATTAATTCATCAACATCTACCCTCTAGGCTGGAAATAGAATTTAACTGTAGAAGTCTATGAACTACAATCATCTATGGGCATTATCTGGTACATGGACCATATAAGGTAAACCTCTGTTTTTACTAGGTGAAGACCACCCTCCAGTCTCAAACCATTTGCTGACAGCTGCCATGTTTTGATCTTGAATGGTGTTCAACTAACTAAAAATATCCAGGTTGGAGCTCAACGGTTTTTTGGTATGATTGGAAAGAGTATAGTATAGCAACAGATATATATTTACCTAAAATTTGTTCTTGTGACACCCAGGTTCATAAACACCTGTCACACTGCTAGTAGGACCAAGATAGCCATGTTGATGCAGAGGGTCTTTAGGTTAAACACCTGTAAAAATATGTATAATCACAAACCTCTTACAATTATTTTTTGGTTTACCTTTATACCTCCAGTTCACAGACCCCAGAATTTCCTTTTTTTTACCCTCATTTCCCAAAGAAATCCTGCTAAAAAATAAATACATTTTTATGCAGCTTTTCCTGATTTCTATTCCCCTTACCCCTCCCGCCCCTGCTCTTAACTCCCAGGGCATCATATTAAATTGTTTTCTCCTACAGTGGGTGTCCATTTGTGATATGTAGTCTCTTATGGCAATTGCTGTATACTTACCTTATCCCACTGGATGGCAGAATTATGCTTTTTTTTATCCCTGTGTCTCTTCTAATGCCTGGCATTTGAACATAGGAGATGCTTAATATAGACACACTGAATTGAATTTTAAAAAAAAGTTGATCTCATTATTCCAGTGTGATTTTTTAATACTGTCCTAATTCTCTCTTAATAAGGCATTCGATTAGTAAATGCTTATAAAGTGAACGCAGAAACTGCCAACTACGATGATTCCATCATAGAAATATTTTTTAATATCTTCCTCTCTGTAAATTTTAAAATATTTAAATCTCAAAAGCTTTTTTTGGGATGGAAGATAGTGTCCAAAAGCACAAAAATCCTCTTCTTTCTCATAAAGATTAAATTCTCTTTCCATTCTACCTATTATTTTCCGTTGCCCCTTCTCTAGAATTAAAAACAAAACAAAAAAATAGTAATTGCCTATAGAAATTAAAAGAAACAAAAAGAATATAAAATAAATGTGTTGGAATACCAAGCATCTTGTTGGTTGTTACAATGAACTCTACAGCTAGCAATTAGCCTTTTTTTTTCTAATTGAAATCATTTCAGAGAGGCGCCTGGGTGGCTTAGTTGGTTAAGCATCTGCCTTCACCTCAGGTCCTGATTCCCAGATCCTGGGATCCAGTCCTACATTGGACTCCCTGCTTGGTGGGGAGCCTGCTTCTCCTTCTCCCTCTGCTGCTCTCCTTGCTTGTGCTCTCTCTCTCTCCCTCTCAAAAAAAAAAAAAAATCTTTAAGAAAAAGTAAAATCATTTGAGAAATCAGTTCTAGTTTTTTAAAAGTTTCTCTTTTTCTAAAACTTCCTGCTGGAGGCTGGGTGCCCATGCCATCAACAGAATGGATTCACTAACCTTTATATTGATTTGAATTGTCTTTCGAATAAATATTTATACCTGTTTTCCCTGAAGGCTTAATGAGGTCCTTTATCAATAGCACCAAGAGCTTCTTCCCTTGACCTTTGTCATCCATCCGTTCAGAAAATTTTCATCAAGCTGTTTTGTTTATATTGTTAATCTCTTGCTGCCTTAGTCAGATTTGGCACAGAAGAGTATTCATCCTGGATTCTGTAGAATTATTTTACCCTATTTTGGCTTTTGCAGAGAAGATAATTCTGTCTTTGAGTTTCCTGTTTTAACTTCAGAGTTTAAGCATTGCCAGTTTCTGCATATTTGTCTTTCTGCTTTTTGTCTGACTGTAGAATATATCTCTTCTTATTCTTTATATGTGATTATTTCAATTTCACTTTTTGACACCAAAATCTCCTAAAAGATACAGTTAGAAGAAGTGTTGGCTAATGCTATGGTGGTAATCATTTTGCAATAAACATGTATCAGATTTGCAATATGTGTATCAAATCAACACTTTGTATACCTTAAACTTCCACAACATTATATGTCAAATATATCTCTATAAAGCTGGAGGGAACAAAAGATAGAGTTATAGCCAGAAAGTGTCTTTCCTCCCGTCTGCACATTTTATCAATGAATATTTTTTAGTGTGGGGAGAAAAAGGGGATTATTATATGCCAAACATGGTGCTTAGCATATTATGTATTTTTCTATTTTATCCTCAAAGGGAAACCGCTGCTCCATTTTACAGATAAGGAGGCTGAGACTTAGGGAATTCAATTAAGTTGCTCAGACTCAGACATAGTAAGTGGGCTGCTCCCAGCATTTAGTTCTGCCAGTCACTAGATGTTTGACCCTGAGTGAATTACTTAACTCTTCCGTGGCTCAATTTCCTCATTAGTAAAATGGAAGTAAGTATAGTTCCTTTCTGTACTATTGCTGTGAGATGGCTGTGGGTTAAATAAATTACACTATATAGAGCTCTTGGAATGTTTCTAGTAAGTAATGGCTTTTTATTTAGGTTACACTTGTTTACTTATTTAGTTATACTAAATCATGTCTTTTCTAGTTTTCTTAGATGGAGGGGGTAATACTATAGTAGAAAAGACCAACAAGAAATCCAGTAGCTCTTCCCCATGCATATTTTTCCCTCCATTCCCAAACTTGGAGGAGCAAGTTTCTTCCTTATTTGCAAAATAGAATGAGTGTTGATATTCTGCACTGTGTTGAATGTTTCATTTCTTTAGTCTATTCAAAGCCTTCTTCCTTAAGATTCGGTTGCTTACTTTACTACTTATTCTAGTTTTTATAAGAGTGGAAATATGTGGCTATCAATTTCAGCAAACCATGCACTTGTTTTTTTACATTAGTGTTTGATAAGCAATTCTTTTGTCATAAAGAAAAAGTAACCTATTTATAGAAACTTCCTTTAGAGAAGCAATCTTTCTTCCAAAACTAAGTTGTAGAATTTGTTTGTTTTTTTTTTTTTTTTTTTCTGTTGTATATAAATTTTAAGAGCTAGGTCCAGAAGAAAAGGCACATTACTGAAAATCCTCAATGAGAAGAATTACAGACTCATTTCCCTGCCTTCTATATGATAATCTTTTCATTGGATGGACCAAAGGAGCCATGGAAACTAAGTGGAATTTGATCATGTTTTTTATTCCTTGCATTCCTGAAATACTGGATAGAAAATATGTTGCTATCACTACTGTTTTTTAGGCCAAAAAGTACTACTTACAAACACAATTATCACAGGTACCTAATTCAAAGGCCTGCATAGAGTTCCTCCTGTGGTTACCAAGGGGCTGCAAATCTCAGTCATGAAAGAAAGTAGTATCTACTGGGGTGAAAACAATTCCAGCAACCCTAGATTAAGGCTAAAAAATCCCAAATCTTAATGACATGGTAGAAAATCCATATAGTTCAATGATTGAAGGCACAAAAAGGATTATATACTTTAGACCCTACTTTACCTTGTAGTAATCCAATACACTAGTAGACATTTGATTTTTTTTTTCCTTCATTCATTAAGGAAACATTTTTAAATTGAGTGTAAACATAGAAATATGTTTTCAGGGATAAATGCACAGTAGAAGACGTGTCATAAAGAGACCAGGGACAGACGGTAAAATGAGGGAGTAGTCAATGTCACCCAGAGGAGAGGAATCAAGAAATATTCCAGAGGAGTGCCAGCTTTACTGAGATAAAAAGATAAGAATGAAAGATTTGCTCCAAAGCAGAACCAAGTGGATGCTTATGGAAATTTTGACCAATATACTTGCATTTAAATCAATCAGAGCTAAGTTATAGTGGTTAAAATCAGGTGGAGCTGACCAGACCAGATCCCAGTGAGCCCTTGGAATTGAATAGAAGTAGATGAAGCTGGTTTAGTCTGGTTGGGTGTGATTTTAAACTACTTGGGGTAAGTTCTATCCAGTTAGATTAAAAAAGAAATGAATGTGACGTAATCCTATTGTTGTAACAAAATGCTTTCTGTATTAAGGATAGTAAGCATTCATGTATAACATTTCTCCCACAAGTTTTTTCCTACTTTACTGTTTAACTTTTACTTCCATTTTTAAAAAATGATAGTTTATTTTTTATGGAATAATCTTTTCCATTGTGCCCTTTAAAAATATCGTTAGGGCACCTGGGTGGCTCAGTCAGTTAAGCTTTCACCTCAGGTCGTGATCTCTGGGTCCTGGGATCAAGCCCCACATCAGGCTCCCCACTCAGCGGAGAGTCTGCTTCTTCCTCTCCCTCTGCCTCTCCCCCTGCTTGTGCTTTCTCTCTCATAAATAAATAAGTAAGATCTTTAAAAAAAATAAAAATATCTTCAAATGTAAGAGATTTCATTAATATTCACTAATGTATCTTTTACTTTTTCCCTACATTTAACTCATTACCATTATTTGATATCAAATAAGTATCTAAATTGATTATTTAATCAGATATCTCAACAGCCCTTAAGAATTACTTCATTTCTTTCACGCTACTTAGTATCACCTTTCTTCTATACTAATTTAGTTACCTGTGATATGAGTACTTGCTTTACAGAAGAGTCATACGAATACATTTATCCAGTCATTATAAATATTTTATCTTGCAGAACTAGTCCCTACTTTAGATACTACTTTCAAATTTTTATTATTTTATTTGTATCTATTGCTTTTTTTTTGTTTTCCAGATCTACTTTAAAATTATTTTGCCACCTTTCTACAAAATGTAAATGCTGTATTCTTAGGTGCTCTATCAAGATCTAGAATAGTTCCTAAAACTTCCTTGTGCTGCCCCTTTGCTGTGAAATCCTTCCTTCTACCTCTTATCATTGGAAACCACAACTCTGCTTTCTTTTCCTATAGTTTTACATTTTGCGAATGTTCCCCAAATGGAATCATACAGTGTATAGTCTCCGGAATCTGCCTTCCTATACTGAGCATAGGGCATTTAAAATGCATACATGTTGATTGTATCATTAGGTCCTTATTATTTGTTGCTGCATAGTATTTCATCGAATTGTACCTTATTTTGTTTATTCTCCAGTTGAAGGATACTTGGGTTGTGATGAGTTTCTGAAAAAAAACTCACTTACTTATAACAAAGTACCTATTTCTAATGCCAAATCAGTGTCTTTTTTTAAAATGTTGGTGCCACTAATAGGGAGTGGATCCTGAATCTAATACTTCAAGTGATCATCATCTGATCCTTGACTTGCTTGCTGTCTTGTACATAGCTATATTTTAAAATATCAAGTCACTTATTTTCCTGAGAAATTTATAACTTAATTGTGACAAATTTTTCTTCTAATATACACAGTTGATTTCTATTATATTTTGAGCTGGTAATATGCAAATAGTTACAAAATGCAGAAGCTAAAAAGTAGTTCTCTCCTTTTTCTGTAGTATAGCCATCTTAGTTTCCTCCCTAAGGGAATGTACATTGCATTTCCTGTGTTTCCAGAGGCAGTCCCTAAATCCCAAACATACATTTATGTTTTTACTCCACCGGTGGCAAATCTACACTCTCTTCTAAACCTTGATTTTTTTGACTTAACAATATACCTTGGAGTTCATTCTTAACAGTCCAAGGAAAGCTGTCTTAATATTTTTGATGGCTCTATAGTATTCTATTTTATATATGTTGAATACCATTCATAAAAATGGTCTAAGTTCCTTTCTTATAGATATTTATGTTGTTTCCAATCTTTTTCTATTACAAATAGCATAAAAATGAAAATTGATGTTTGTGTTTATTTTCACATATATGTAGACATATCTATAGAAAAATATGTAAAATGGACTTGTTAGGTAAAATAATGCATGCTTGCTTATTGAATTTTGGTAGATTTTGCCAAACTGGTAATGCACATACCAGTATATTTCTTATGCTACCTAGTATAACAAATCATCTCCTGATACTTTGGCCAATACAATGGCAGTGAATCTTTTTCCTAGCTAATATAACAGGTGAAGATTTACCATATTTACCTATTGTAAAAACAATAGGGGAAATGTGAACTAAAGTTGAACATATCTTCCTGTCTTTAAAGGTTTGGTATTCCCTCTTTTTAAACTCTGGTCATATCATTTGCCCATTTTTTAACTGAACTAATGGCATTTTTCTTATTAATTTGTCGGTACTTTATTGTTTTAAAGAAAAGTGATGTTTATGGGTCACTTATCTTTTGCCTTCATTCATGGTGGGTTTTTTTTTTTTTGGCATATCAGGGTTTTTTAAAGGATTTTTTAAAGATTTTATTTATTTATTTGAGAGAAAAAGAGAGGGCATGAACAGTGGGAAGAGGAAGAAGTGGACTTCCAGCTGAGCAGGGAGCCCAATGAGGGGATCATGACCTAAGCCAAAGGCAGACACTTAACCAACTGAGCTGCCCACGTGCCCCATCATATCAAGATTTTTAAAAAGATATTTATAGTTTTTATGAAACAATGCTCAGTCTGAAAAATATTAAAATGTTATTAATTTTTTCTCTTCTAGCTTTTAAAACTCTAATCTTGAAATCATCTAGAATTTATTTTAACATAAATTGTAAGATGGAGAAACCAGCTTTATTTTTCTTTATTTCCTTATGGTTAGGCAGCTGTTCCAATATCGTGTACTGAATAATACATTTTTTTCCTCACTGAATTCAAATACTACATTTTTCATCTACTAAATTACCATGTGATGTTTTTAAATTTCCTTGCTACTTCAATTGTTTTCATTCATCTATCTGTCAAATGATTTGTTAACCTACAACGTTAATAATGAGTATTTTATATGATGTTTTAATATGGAAGCACTATGCCCACCACCACCCTGACTTTTCTTTTTAATAGTTAATAATAAACCTGGAAGTATGTGTGTTTTGTTTTTGCTTTTCTATTTTTTCACATTAACTTTAGAGTTTATTTTTTACCTACTCCTCAAAAACATATAGTCATTTTATGATTTGTTAACTTAGAGTTTTAAATGAGACAAATCTGCTGTTTTCAAGAGGACACTTCCAACTTTGAGAGCTTGTTATCAAAAGAAAATTGTGACATCATGTGGCACCCACTTCAAATTATAGTCACATGTTCCAGAATGGCTTCTTGTTTCCCTAGAAAGTAGGACTTAAGTCACTTCCACTCAGTAAACAAGCCTATCCATTTTCTATCTCTCCAAACACAAAATCTTAAAGGCAGAAGGTATTACAAGATTTATAACTATTTGAATATTTACAGGTGATCTTGCTAAGAAAAACCAACCATGTTGAGATCAGTTTCTATTTTCTTTGTGAACACAGTTTCACTGAAATGAATAGCTCTCTTCTCCATTGACATAGAGAAAATATTTCTTGCCCAGTATTTTAAGTACAATTTAAAAAATTCATTATGAAAACAAAATGGTTGAAGAATAGCCATAAGTGAAAATTGAAGCATTGTATCAAAACAAAACATAATTGTGCTATAAAGGTTAAAGTTCATATTTAAAGAATGAAAACACATGCATTATACTACTTAATTTTGCAGAGTCTTTTGTAAAGTATGGTAGGCCATCATGAGGACTCCATTACATAGTTTACCTTAATATGCATGGGAAGTATTAATGTGTTTTGTGGATTTTGGCTCTATGACTTTCCAAAGAGCATGATGTATTCATGAGTAATCCCCCATGCTCCTTGTATAGTCATTAGAAAATCTTGCCTTGATGATTTTCCATTGAATATCAAAGCTCTCACAAGTATGCCATTGGGAATGAGCCTACACAGATGTAGGAGATTCTCCAAAATGACCCAGGCTTGACAGTCCCTCCTCCACTGTTTCTCTGGTATTGTGATTTACCAAGTGTTCTATAAGAAGAGATTAAGCATTTGGTAGAATTACTTAATTTTCAAAAGGACTGCTTTTTTCATGCCTGCCCCATTTTCTCGCTTTTTGAGTTAGTTACAGAGATTTTGAAGTTGAAAATACTGAGATATTTTATAGCCTAAATAGTAAAACATTTTTACTTTGATATTGAGTAAAATTTCCCAAATTGCACGATCTTTGAAATACAAACTTGATTTCCATTTACTTTTCAAAGCTTTGGATTCTTTTTGGTCATATCCCCTGAAGCCTTGCCCTCTACAGACCCTTTCTGTTTGTTTTGCTTTGACTCCTCCCATGTCCTGAGTCTTAGGTTGCAGACATGCAAGGAAATCAGAGCAAACCCTCACACTCCAGCCTCTGATGTAACATTAACGTTATTCCTCTGTACCAGCTCAATTGTGAAATCTAGTAAGAAATCCTGCGTTTAGAAGTTATTTGTTTGTTTGTTTGTTTATTTATTTATTTATTTATTTATTTATTTATTTATTTATTTATTTATTTTTAAGGCCTCTCATACATAAGTGGGGTGAATAGGTAAATAACATTGATTTCTTTCAAAGAAAGCTGTTATGTAAATGATGCCCTAGTAGAATTTCATTTCCATTTCCTTCATTGAGCTCATCTTAAAGCCTTGAAGTCAATCTTATTTTTTATGTATTGCTGTTTTAACAGAAATTCCATGTTACAAAATGAAAGTGACTGACCAAAGATGTTGGAATGATGCTTAAAAGCCTCTTATCTATCATCTTAGGAGTTTCAACATACCATTAAAAACAACAACAACAACATATGATAAAAAGAACAAATGGCCATGTACTCTAGGTGACATCATTATCTAAATAGCTTCTCAGTAGTTGTTTTGTTTTGTTTTCTGTTTTTTCCTCCTAGAAAATTCAATTTTAGAGGATGGCTTTGAGTAGGCCCAGTGTATAAAGAATAGATTTTACTGTTTATCCTTAAGAGTGGGGAATGTTCTTACCTTAGAGATTGCACAGTTGAACCCATCATTAAGTGGCTGTAACTCGACTCATCTGAAACTCCATCTGTTCAGCTAGGGGAACCAAGACAGAACTTCCTCTTCACCGAAGAAATTGTGGTAGTGCCCACTAAAAGCTTATTTGTGGGTATCCCTGTAAAGATTTCTACTAGCAAAACAGTGACAGATATGACAATACGTTTTCCATTTGTATCACAATATCTTGGGCACATAATAGGACACTTGAATTGGCACTAGCATATGATGGTTATGCCTACACTTAATCATCACCAATTTATTTTTTCCCCTAAAACCAGATGTTCTTTTTTTAAAGGTAATGACAAATCTTAATCTCCAGATATGTCTTAAATCCTATTGTAGTTTATAAAATGTATGCAATTGGCCAGAAATATCACTGAGCTCTACATTTAACCAAAGAGCTGTTTATCATAAATGCTCTGACTTCTCTTTTGTGCCTCTGGTATTCTCAGCCTAAAAAAGACAAAGGGTTAAAGAAAAAAGTGATTGAATATCCAAACCTGGGCTCACTGCTTCAGTCCATGATTATCATTTATTTTTTTCGGTATCAATTCCAATTATCAAAAAATAATTAACCCAAACTATGCTTCAGTTTCTAGGAAAGGAATTCATATATGACTGTTCTTCCTACTCCATATAAAGTCTTTTATTTGAAATGCAGGGTCCTGTGCTTTTGCTTTGTACCTGACACTAACCAAGTTTTCTAGCCTTATCTTCTACTACTATGTGCACATATTTTTGGCTGTTCTGAAAAAAAAGGCAACATGAGCTAAATTCTGGAACCAGACTGCCTCGATCAGAATCCCACCTCTACTTACCTACAACCTATGACTTTGGGCAAACATAACCTTTCTGTGACTCAGTTTCCACATTAATATAATGAGAACAATAATAGCACTTACCTCATAGGATTATTAAGTTAAATGAGGTTATATATGTAAAGCCCTTAATAAAGAGCCATATTTATTGAATAAGCACTCCTCATCATCACAAAAAGATGTCACTATTATTTATTTACTTCCACCTTGCTTCAACACATCCTAAATTCTGCCATTAAGACTTTTGAAATGGGAGATAGCTATTCTTCTTAGCAGCCCTAATTACTTTCTAAAGTAGTCAAGACAACTTAATAAAAAAAAAAAAAAAAAGGAAGATAGTATTTAGGGAAATCACTGGAATGAAACTCTGTCTATGCTTGGACTTTATTCCTTTACTCAGTAAATATTTACTGAGTCTCTCCTGTTAATCAGGTGCAGTGCAGGGCCCTAGAAACATGTGGTCAAACAAAAAAGTGATGGTCCCTGAACTCATAAAGGTTAATATCTGGATGGGAGATGGTCAATAATCAAATGGCCCCCAAATGTATAATTATTCATTTAAATAATTCTATAAAAGAAAATAACAGAACCAATGAGAGATAGTAAGACAGACCTGATTTTAGTTATCAAAAGAGGCTTTCTAGAGTTGACTATTTAATTTGAGACCTGAAATGGACATGGACAAACAAAGAGTGGAAGTGTGGAAGGGGTTATTACAAGTATAACGAAGTCTTGTACAAAATCCCTGAGGCAGGAGAGGGAGGTGTTTGAGCAGTTGAAGGGCAATGATACACTGGCACAGGTGAAATGGGAGAGCAGGGCTACGTCCCAGGGCTGGATTGGGATATTGGTCCTCAAGACCTTGTCAATGGTTAGGACTGGATTCTAAGTGTGCTGAGAAGTTTAAGCAGGGGAGTGACACAGTACAATATATATCTTTAAAAGATTGTGCTGGTTTGTGTGTTGTAACTATATTCTAGACAAACGAGTGGAAACAGGGTGACCACAGAGGCTGCAGCTGTGCACAGGAAAGAGCTAATGGTGGCCTGGGGAGCAGTGAATACAAACATATCCCAAATTATATTTACATATTGTTAATTACACTTACAATTACATTTTGGAGGTAGAAGAGGCAGGACCTGGTGAAGAGATTACATATTAGGTTTTGGGGAAATGAAGGTGTTCTGAATGAATCTCAGGTGACTCTGATTAATGAGGTAAGTAATATTACAGATTTCACTGAACATTATTGATGCAAATAGATGCCATTATCATCTATTAGGGTGGGAAAAAATGGAAAATGCTTTCAAAGTAGCCACAGAGTCTCATGTATATTTCTGATTGGGTGTCAGTAGAGACACCTGCTGAAGATTAAACAAAAGAATCATAGAAAGAACTGGTAAAATACCGGCATAGGGCAAATACTCAGGAAAAACTTAAATCTCCTGATAAGACTTAGGCTTGGAGCTCACATCTTTGATGCGATAAAAAGAAGAGCCTGTTAGCATCAGAGACCTCCTCCTTCACAGTTTTTGTTTGCTTCTCTGTTTTGTGGTTTGATGGAGGCACTTTACTTCCCTGGCAGAGATGAAAGTGCCTCATTTGTTGGGAATATAGTTAATAAAAGTGACCATGTTTCAGCATTGGCTTCATTGCTCTGCTGATTTTACAATACACGTAGATCAGAAATAAGGGAGGAAGATACCAGCCTGAAAGTTGATGTTTGAGGACTGACTTTTTCTTCCCCTTTCTCTAGACACATGCATGTATATACTTCTCTCATTGGCCCAGCAAATGCTTTCTGGAGTCTCTTGTCTGCAGTAGGCACTCAGCTAAGCCCAGTGCTGATGCCAGGTACTCACTTGAACCCTCTGTCTATATGACATTCTCCAAGGGAATTTCATGCTACCTGCAAATTTTTCTCTGAGAAAAGCTTCTCTTGTCACATGGAAGGCAAATTATTTCTTAAATCCCTTAAAAATGCTCTTTTAAAAAATTGAAAAAAGATTTACCTGGAGAAAACATTTTCATTTTTAAATGGTGGGGGAATATATGAAAGGATTAAAGAAACTAATTATTTTGTCTTATTTTGATTGAATGAAGGGTGATGCAAGGGAAAACACACATGGCCTCTCAATAATTTGTTGTCTCCAAGTCTCCAAGGATGACAAAGTGCCATGTGTAGAAGAACTCTCTAAAAACTAATAATAAATAAATAAATAATACATACCCTCCCCCAAGCAATCCTTAGGGTGATAAGACCAGAGTTATGTGTGTTCTGTCAATAAATGTGTATTAAACATTTACCTGAAACAGGATCCATTTTACCAAAATGTTTCTGGCAACCTTAATGAACCTCATTTGTGGCTATTGGTCTGTAACTCTGTCATTGACTCTTTTTTTTAATAAATTTATTTTTTATTGGTGTTCAATTTGTCAACAAAAAGAATAATACCCAGTGCTCATCCCATCAAGTGCTCACCTCAGTGTCATTGACTCTTAACGCAAGGATTCTCTGACAATGGACAAAATAGACCTCTGTGGGAGGTTTATGCTTACTTCCAAATGAAGGGCTGGTTCTAGCTTTGAGAAAAGCCTGCATGAATTTGAACATGACTGCATCTGTAATTGTATTTCTTCTTCTTTAATCAGAAACCAACCCAAACAGGCAACATATTGCTAAGAGCTTGAACAAACACAGTCTCAATAATATTGCCTTGGTTTTATGTGGTACTAGTTAGTTACTGAGAAAGTGGGTATTGGCATTCAACCACAGATTCAGACTATGGTGCCACCACACATCCAGCTGTGTGACCCTGAGCAAAGTAGCTTCTTTGCCTCATGGGAATATAATGAATACACCAGAGGTTTCTCCTGAGAACTCAATGAGCTATAGTCATGTAAAGCTCATGGCTGCTAACTCATGGTAAATGGTCAATAAATACAACATAAATGTAATGTACGCAGTTTAAGACCAATTAAATAGTGCCCTCATGATTATGGAAAAGCACAAGTGAGCTACTGCTTTACATGGTGGGTGTAGAGACTCAATGTATTTTACGTTTATTTTATTTTCATATATTACCTTAAGCATGCTCAAAGGCTGTAATGGGTTCTAGTGATAGGAAACCCATTTTTGCTTGCTGTATGTGAACATCATTGCATGTTTCCCATCCCCCTTTATTGCTCATTAAAATATAATAGAGAAAGGTGGAAGAAAACAGAACTAACATCTATAAAACACTATGCCGAACACTTTCCTAAGTGCTTGTAGAACATTACATTTTGTCCCCATAAAAGTCTGCAACTTAATTTCTGTCATTTATGATTAAAAGCTGAATTTCAAAGAATCTGAAGCATTTACCCCAAACACATAATGAGTGGCCAGGTCAGGATTTGATATCAGCTAAGATTTGGCATCAGAATCAGTCTGGCTCATGAACAGAAATATCACAGAGGAAGATACAGACATGGCCAACAAGCATATGAGAAAATGCTCTGTATCACTGGCCATCAAGGAAATACAAATCAAAACCACAATGAGATACCACCTCACACCAGTGAGAATGGGGAAAATTAACAAGGCAGGAAACCACAAATGTTGGAGAGGATGCGGAGAAAAGGGAACCCTCTTACACTGTTGGTGGGAATGTGAACTGGTGCAGCCACTCTGGAAAACTGTGTGGAGGTTCCTCAAAGAGTTAAAAATAGACCTGCCCTACGACCCAGCAATTGCACTGTTGGGGATTTACCCCAAAGATACAGATGCAGTGAAACGCCGGGACACCTGCACCCCGATGTTTATAGCAGCAATGTCCACAATAGCCAAACTATGGAAGGAGCCTCGGTGTCCATCGAAAGATGAATGGATAAAGAAGATGTGGTCTATGTATACAATGGAATATTCCTCAGCCATTAGAAACGACAAATACCCACCATTTGCTTCGATGTGGAAGGAACTGGATGGTATTATGCTGAGTGAAATAAGTCAATCAGAGAAGGACAAACATTATATGTTCTCATCCATTTGGGGAATATAAATAATAGTGAAAGGGAATAAAGGGGAAAGGAGAGAAAATGAGTGGGAAATATCAGAGAGGGAGACAGAACAGGAGAGACTCCTAACTCTGGGAAATGAACAAGGGGTGGTGGAAAGGGAGGTGGATGGGGGGTTGGGGTGACTGGGTGACAGGCACTGAGGGGTGCATTTGATGGGATGAGCACTTGATAGGATGTTATGTTATAGCATAACACCTATATGTTGGCAAATTGAACTCCAATAAAAGAAATTTAAAAAAAAATCAGTCTGGCCAAATGAAATAGGAAAAGAGGTAGTAAAAATACATTTTTCTCCTTGATCATTTGCCCTTTAATTATCCTTATACTCCATCAACTTCTAAATTTAACAAAAACATATTTGAGTTTATTTAGAATATAGATAAAATATATGGATAAATGGCAGTAAAGAAAAACATATTAAAGAGTCATAATAGTAAGGGGGATATTAAGCTTTTTTTTTTTTTAAAGCATGGAGATGATATTTGAATCAGGATCTGAAATGAACTATAATGGAACTTCCTGGGAGCAAAAGCAAAAAAATAAACCCCATGAGTTACTTAATTTAGCCTAGCATGTTAGTTTTCTGGGAGAGATGGTGGGGAGGGGGGTAGGTGAGACTCTTTTAAATTTTTTTTTCCACAGCTGTATACTAATAATCTGAATGATTATTGGGATAAAATTGGTACTCACTTAATATATGTTGAATTAATTACGAAATTAGTGACTGAATAATAGAAGAGCATGTCACATTGTCAGTTTCTTAAAAAAGCTGTTATATATGGCATTCATTTCTCCAAGCTGCACTTCTCTCATTTAAGATGGATAATGATGCCTATCTTACCTTAGAAATGTATTCTGTTTTAAGTATCTAATAAAAATAATTTTGGCTCACTAAAAATGCAGTCAACTCCAACTCTTTTTGGCCAACTTGTAAAGAAGAGAGTCAACTCTTCAGTCGAACCAATAATCAGTTGAGAACCATGAACTCATTGAGTTCTATGAGTTTGACTAATGTGACTTACAAGCTGGGTCAAAGATGTGTGGTCATTCTTTGGTTCTTAGTGAATATAGAATTGCATTGAGCCTTGGCTGTTGTTGATAGACTGCTCCTACTGAGGTAACTTCTCTCAGCTGTCCCTGGGCCTCATGCAAGAGCATCTTAAAACCACATGATCTGTACCTTGAATCATTGATGCAAATGGATTCACAGGCACAGGACTTTTTAACAATTTGAGATCACAAATGAATCATGAGCCTAGGCACCACTGCCTTTTCCTAAAGAGATTCTTTGACTGCCCTGAAATCCTTTAGTTTAGAAGATTCATCATGTCTGTGTGCACATGTGCCTGGTATCCAGCCACCCACATGTGATAATGAGCAAAACAACATTGCTAAAGGGGATGAAGAAAAAAAAAATTTGTTAAATTCATGTTCTTTCTCAAAGGGCTCCCTTTAAAAAGCATACATGTTATGCCAGCATAATTCTGTTTCCCAATCACAACTCATGAATGCTATTGATTTGAGGCTGCAGGTCGTCTGTTGACATTTTTAATTTTGTTATTATTGGACCCCATCATATTCTCCAGGCTGCACATGTGTTATCATAGAGAATATTTCTCTATTCACCTCTTCCATCATGAGCTATTGTCTGGTGGAGATGAGAAAAGGGCAGAAAAAGGGTAGTGAACAAAATTGCATTTGCTGGTGCAGAATTCTCTCTGTCTTTTGCCGTGATTGTAAGTGCTTGTCAACAATCCAGGATTACCTGGGAGGGGAGAAAAGAAGATAAATGAGTATGTGAGCTCTCACAGAAGGTGGGAGCTTGGATCCCCGTGAAATTCATACTCTATCTTGGAAGCACATCAGAGGCATGCTCCATCTCTGTAAACCTTAAGGCTGAGCACTCATTTAAAATATATTGTTGTATTTTTCTGGCTAACTGCATACTTGACAGGCAAGATAAAATAGCGCATCGTATTTTTTTCTTATGTCATTGTCATCATATAATTGGTTGTTACTAATTAGTTCCCATCTCTCTGCACTAGAGCATCAGCTCTATGAGATCAAGAAAACTTTACAGTTTTATTTGCTATTCAATCTCTAACCTAAAACTCTATAACTAGTATAAGCTTAACCAATGTTTGCCTAATTAATTAAAGGATAAATGGTAACGGAGTTGGATTCTGATCCATGATACATCATTAGGAAGTTATATAATTTTGGGCACATTTCTTAAAATCTCTCTGACTCTTCTTTCTCCTTTGTAAACTTGGAGGGAGGAGGGGTAGCAGAGCAGAGGTGACCTGTGAAGGCTCATTATAATTCTGCATTCTATGCATTATGATCAGGAAAGGATATTTGGCTGATCCACTGCTTCATCAACTAATTAACTCAACAGAAATTAATAGAGTTCTATAGAAAATAAATTACATTTAGCACCTACTATATGACAGCTTCATTTGAATAAACACAGTTCCTGTACTAGTCAATTCCACAGGAGTGGGAAATTTATATAAACACATAGACCATGATTATAAAAGAGAGAAAGATGACCAATGTACTATGGAAAGCTTAGGAAGTTTTCACATATAATCGGCTATAAAAAGGTAAATGAAAGTTTTTTAGCTTAAGAAGGGGGAAAGGTTGGAGAAGGTGATTCTATTAGGAGGGAATATGAAATTATGAAATGGCATGTGAGATCGGTAAATGGGGGAAATTTTAACAAGGCTAAAGCATTGAATATCTGTGGTGGGAAAACGAGATGAAATTGGAGAGGCAGGGGATGCCAGGGTGGATCCGCGGTTGAGCATCTGCCTTTGGCTCAGGGCATGATCTCGGGGTCCTGGGATCAAGTTCTACATCTGGCTCCCCACAGGGAGCCTAGCCTGCCTCTCCCTCTGCCTATGCCTCTGCCTCTTTCTGTATCTCTCATGAATAAGTAAATAAAATCTTAAAAAAAAAAAAAAAAAGGAAATTGGACAGCCGGATGGGGGTCAGATGTGATGAAGTGTGCACATTAAAAAGTTTCAATTTTATTCACTAGGGCACAATCATCTAGTATAATACTACCTGAACACCTTACTGTTGATAGAAGAAAATCCACAAAAGTTACGGTGACTTGGCTAAGCCCATATAGCTAAAATATAAGTACAATCTTTTGACCCTAAACTAAATGTTTCTATTGTGCCACATTCTATCTCTACCAATTTGTTTTTTTTTTCTCTAATCCATTTGACTGGTTGCATAAATGAATTGTTGAAAATCTGAAGAAAGTATAATATTCCAGGGCTAAATAGTTTACACTGCTTAAATCTTCTGCAAGGTCTTAGGCAGAATATTTGTTTCTAAAAAGAGAGAAGTTAAACAGGGTGCTTATTGCTGGAAGAGAGGTAATATTTGGTGCTAATGAAAATTTTCAAAATAATCTGGTTATTTGTCCACATAGCTGTATGAGGAATCTAAGTTGGATTTTATATTTTACATCTCATTTGGAGGTATAACAAGAAAAAAAGAAAGAGAGGGAGAGAGGATGGAGGGAGGAAGAAAGCAGACAGGGAAAGAGGGAGGGATGGAGGGGTATTAAGATTGTCCAGAAATCATGGAGCCTGGGTGGCTCAGCGGTTTAGCGCCTTCAGCCCAGGGCCTGATCCTGGAGACCAAGGATCAAGTCCCACTGCACAGAGCCTGCTTCTCCCTCTGCCTGTGTCTCTGCCTCTCTCTCTCTGTGTCTCTCATGAATGAATGAATGAATGAATGAATGAATGAATGAATAAGATTGTCCAGAAATCAATTTTGTCTCATCACATTGGCAACAAAAATTCCATAAGATATACAGACATGGACCATGAAGTAGTTCCCTGAAATGTGAAATATGCTAACATCTGCTTGCTGCCTACATGATATACTTTTTACTAAGCCATCAAGAGAAACTTAAAAAAGCTTAGTTTTATAGAACCCTCACCTTGGCTTATTTTCAATTAGGCTGAGCAAATGACAGAGATGCAAACTGGTGTCTGTGCTATACCGAGTGCTGTCAAATATGGTTACAACGGTGGAATTCTTTGTGACTCTATGCAATTGAGTAGTTCATCATCTGGGTCTTTAAAATGATAATTTGCTAAGCACAGGTTTTTGTTAAGATATCAATTGTAATGATGTGTTTGTTTTGTTGTGTTTTGTTTTTCTTTTTCTTTTTCTAATCACGTTGGTTGGTATGATTCTTAAAGCTGAGGACCCTGTTATTATCTTTCTCTGTAGCTTCTTTAAGTCTTTTGCAAATGTTTCTGAGGCATTTTTTTTTCTTAAGAAATGCCACTGATTTACCAATGAGAGCAGCCAATCCCAATTAAGGAAATAATCATGACTGTCTTTAAACTGTCTATAAATGGAGTTGACTTGATACTAAACTATGTTCCAAGATTAGAAGATCACCAAAGAAATTTCAAACACAGATGGTCAAAGCCATTCAGATATCCTATAATCCTCTGTCTTTCTCACCTGGATAACCAGTTTTCAAACTGTCAAGACTTTTTACTTTTTTGAGTTATTTGAGTGATATGATATGCTTGAATTTTCCACATTTCAAAATTTGTCTTTAAATGCACACTGGGTACTCATACATCTACACTTAATAAATATTCCCTGCAACTTTCCTAGCACATCAAGACAAACTATGTTAATACTATCCTACTTAATGCGAATAGCACATCAAAAAAAAATCGAAAGGAAAGAACTCTTTTTCTCAAGTCAATTTAAAACCTTCTTATTCATTTTAAATATTTCATTGCATTAATTTTTCAAAGCAACAAAACAAACATTCATCAAGTGAAACTAAGCATGACCCCCCTCAGATGGGTACATCTGTTGCTTTCCTGCTGTGTCCTTGAATAATTCATTTTAATACATTTAAAGTATACACTTCATTAAAATGAGCTACACTCGTTTACATATGAAATTTACATTGATGGAAACCGAAATGAAAGCTGTTAGAAAGCTGACCCTGGAATTTTGTTACTGTCTGTGGCTTATAACTAGCCCTCTATGAGCAGGTGGAAAAGCTTCTCCACACCAGTGAGCCCTCGAAAGCTCTACTTATATCACCAAATACGTGGACAATGCTAGCCAGGATAGTTTAATACCTTTTTTCCCACAGCCTGTGTTCCTCATGAACACTTTTAACAACATTTGTAGTCACTGCATGTCCCTTTCAGCTCCCTCTGCTCACATCACATAATAGATGCTCCAGGTATACTGAATGACATCTAGGAATCAAAGCCAACACAGAGAATACTAATGAGTTTTAACTTCTCAAAAATTAATCAATGTGAGCTCATCTCCTGCAGTGCAGGAAAAAATCTTCAGTTTTATTCAGTCCTTATACTTTTGAACTCTGTTAACTGATGATCTGAATGGTTTTGGAGGAAGGGATAATATTTTTGCCATTATAGCATTTTCTCCCTCCCCATCCATCTGGTTATGTTTTAAGCCTAGGAATGTTAAGAAAAGGAAAGAAAGGGACAGAATCAGGGTTTAGCAGTTAAAGACACTATCTTGAGGCTTCCCTTTCAAGGAACTTACTTTTGAGGGGGAGCAGAATACATGATGCCCAAATATGCTGCTTTGTCATGTGGATTATTTTCAACCGAAGGCAATTGAGACCCAGCAGATTCAAGAAAAACTTTTTTTCTCCCTTAAGTACCTAAAAGAACCCAGATAAGAGGGTTACCTAGGTGGCTCAGTCAGGCAAGCAACTGCCTCTTGATTTTGGCTCAGGTCATGATCTCAGGGTTGTGAGATCCAGCCCCCTGAGTTTGGCTCCATGCGCCAAGAGGAGTCTGCTTAAGATTCTTTCTCTCCCTCTCCCTCTGCACCCCCTCAAATAAATAAATAAATATTTTAAAAACTAAAATAAAATAATAAATAAATAAATAAAAGAATTTAAATAAGGGGCCTGGCTTAGGAGAGAGCTATTATCAAAGATAACTTTTACCTGAATGACCTACCTGTATGGCAGGGCAAACATCTAATCATCAATCTGCTCTTTTGCTGTCTTGTGAATTACCCTATTCCCCTTTGAAGCCCCAGGCAACTACCTCATTCCTTAGCTCAGGATGACATAGAAGCCTCAATGCCAGACTTGTCTTTAGTTTCATATTCTCAAGGGTCCCATACATACATAATTAATTCATTTTTCTTCTGTTAAATTGTCCTATTTGATTTGATTATTAGACCAGCTACAGAATCAAGTAGAGTAAAAGGAGAACTTTTCTTCCCCAACACGTTATATAATATTTTTTCATACAAAACAAAACAAACTACAGCAATCTATCTCCCTTTAAGGGTGACAAATAAACGCCGCCTGCAGCCCAGGGCATGATCCTGGAGACCCTGGATCGAGTCCCACGTCAGGCTCTCTGCATGGAGCCTGCTTCTCCCTCTGCCTGTGTCTCTGCCTCTCTCTCTCTCTCTCTCTCTCTCTCTCTCTGTCTCTATGAATAAATAAATAAAATCTTTAGCAACAACAACAAAAAAAGAGTGACAAATAAAGTTTCAAGAATATATAATCAAAAAATAAAATAAGGGCAGCCTGGGTGGTTCAGCGGTTTAGCACCACCTTCAGCCCAGGGCCTGATCCTAGAGACCTGGGATTAAGTCCCACATCAGGCTGCCTGCATGGAGCCTGCTTCTCCCTCTGCCTGTGTCTCTGCGCCCCCTCCCCCACTGTCTCTCATGAATAAATAAAATCTTTACAAAAATAGAATTAAATAATTTATCAGATATTTTCTACACAGGGTTTTAGTTCAATGTTCAGTATTCGTCACTGTTCCTATTTATTTGAAAACAAAGTCTCTATAGCATGATATCAGATCTCAAGGGTTATAGACAAGAAGTATATCACAATCCATATTTTTATTAGTAAGTAATATAATAATACAATCTTAAAATTCTTCAGTATTATTTTCTGAGGAGCCAGAACAATTTGTGTATATTCAATATTGCCTACTTTTTAGTTAAAGTAAAGTTATATTGTAAAACAAAATTGTTTTAATGATGGCTAGTTGACATTACTTTATAGAAATTACATGTGGGGAACATAGTTTCCACATCACAATATTTTAATCTATTACAAGATTTGTCAAGCTCTCCCAGTCCCTGGGACCCTTTTTTCAGGGGAAAAATACTCTAGAGCTATGCACCTAACATCTCCCTGATTATTTGCTCACCTGTTCAATCCTTTTCCTCCACCTCACCTATAACCAAAATAAGTAAATGGGATGTTATAGTCTTACTATTGAAAAAATGGCATAAACAAAGAAGTACACTATTAAAGGATAACATTATTTATTTAAAGCCAACTTAAAAACCACACTTCAACATATCTTACATTAAAACAGCAATGGAGCTCAGTGCCCAAAGAATTTTGAGAACCCACTGTGGTTCATTTGTGTTCTACAGATCATACTTGAAAGATCCTGGCTCTTTTCAACTTTTGAGTTTTTGTTTTATTTTGCTTTTGTTTTATTTTGTTTTTAAGATTGAAATCAGATAAAGGCTATGAAGGTGCTTCACAAGAAAACTCAAAAGTACTGGATAAATATAAAATATTATCTTTAATTGGTATAAAGTACCCTTCCTCCACCTATTCCTCATCATGGTAGTATGTGAAGGTTTTCAATTGAGAGGAAGTTTGTGGGCAAAAGAGTGTTGGAGATGAAACTTAAAACTGATAGGAACATCCATCACCTTAATGTAGTCTTTACAGTTTGCAAACTGACTGACTATAGTGTTTCTTAGAATAGATCAAGAAAATGTATTTCATCAACATGTTGACATAATTGTCATATATATATGACAATCTCAAAATAAAGAGAATTGCAATAAAGAATAAAGAACATATTCTTAAGTCGTTTGAGAGTCAGTTGCTGCTATAGTATATTTTCAAGAATGGTAATTATTATAATATTATCAAATGAGTAGTATTAAAAGTAGAATCACATTTAATTTGGCAATATTTTTACACAGAGTGAACAGTAAGTTATTTTATCTTTATTTGCATTCTAAACTACTTCTAGTAGACTACTTCTGTTTGTTTTGTTTTGTTTTGTTTTGTTTTTACAAAAGCATATAAGAATCATTAAGGACCAAGTAAGCCAAATCTATCATCACAGATAAGGAAATCCATGCCTGGTTAATTCATTTGCCCTGGGCCACCAGGTTACATGTAAATTATGTTAGATTTGAGAAATCTTGGTCTTTTTATCACTGCTCTCAAAGAAAAGCAAGACTACAAATCTTTAAAAGATTTTCCTTATTTATTTTAGAGAGAGAGAGCATAAGCAGAGGGAGGGGCAGAGGGAGAGAGAGAGAGAGAATCTCAGGTGGACTTTGTGCTCAGCAAGGAGCCCTACAAACAGCTCAGTCTCACCACCTTGAGATCATAACCTGAGCGGAAATCACAAGTTAGATGCTTAACCTACTAAGCCACCCAGATACCCCAAGACTACAATTTTGTATGTGTCTCTTCTTTTCAAAAAGATTTAGTGGTGTTCATGTTTGATGTAAAACTAACTGAGAAGAAAATTCTGACAGAAAAGATATATACATAGATGTCAATTTGGAAGCCTTTGGTTTAGAATCTGTTTTTGACTTGACCAGGGAAATTAACAGAGGAAAACAGGGTCACAAAAAAGGCACAAATGATTTATAATCAGTCTTGCAGTTTATAGACTTATATTCTATTTGGGTCAATGTGTTTTGAATACATGCCAAGTAATTCAAAGTTTACCCAGAGCTTAATTAATGGCAAAATAGAAACCTATATGTATTTTAAGATTGATCACGGAAATTCTCCGAATTAGATAAACTATATGTCAATAATTAAGATTCAACTCTACTGTTTTATTACTTTAAGAAGCAGTAAAACTTTGGATACAAAGACTGTACTTCTAACACTCTGAGCTTTATGTTTTTAATGATTCTTTTTCTTAATATTTCTTTCTAGAAACTAGAGTCTTTTTTTTTTCATGAAAAAAAATTCTATTTCTGATTTCTTCCCTGTCAAAAAGCCAGTTTTTTTTCTCTTTTAGAGCATGGAATGAAACCTCTGGGTGCTTTATGCCTTAAATGACAAAATGAATCTGTGATGGTCTTCTTCTAATATACAAATGAAGATGCTAGTTGCTTTATCTAGTCTAATCAGTAACATGCCTTACTATACAGTGTACCATGCTCTCTTGGCAAAGGCCTCTGTGTGTGTACGTGTGTGTAGTTTGTGGTGTGTGTGTCTGCATGTGTGTGATATATGTGTGGTTGTGTGTGGTGCATGTGTGTATCAGTGTGTGTATAGTATTTGTGTATGGTATGTGTATGGTGTTTGTGTAGTATACGTGTGGTTGTGTGCATGTGTGGTTTGTGTGTGTGATATATGTGTGATGTGTATGTGTGTGTGTGGTGTTTGTGTGGTGTATGTGTAGTTGTGTGCGTGTGTGGTTTGTGTGTGTGGCATATGTGTGATGTATATGTGGGGGTGTGTGGTATATGTGTGTATGTGGTGTTTGTGGCAGATTCTGCTGAAATTCCCAGGGATACATATTGAATCAGCTTGACTCTCTCTTCTGAAGCTCCTTGTAGTGTTAAATCCTTTTTGTTTACTCTCTGTTCTGTGACTGGATTGTTGGATTTCTAAGTACATTAACATTAAGCAAACACAAAGAGATTATTATCCCCTCACATGTATTCAAAGTTGAATAAAAGTTCACTCCATCTCACATTAAATGCCCTCCAATACCTATTTTCAGCACTAATCTGTCTTCTAAATGTATGAGTAGAGGAATGACTTTGAGAAGTAGCCTGTTCTTTTTTATTTCAGAGTGTAATATATTTTTTAAAAACCAGAGCTTTGATCCATGTGCCATATATCTCTTCTTGAACAGAGAATTGGAAACTCACTGGCAGAATCAGAACCCTCTAACAAAGAACCCAAGGAAAGAAAGAGCACCATATTTTAAGAGAGCAGAATTCAGCTTTTCATTTATTTCTTGTCATTTTGATACCACCTTGTCCCTGTTGCAAGTGTTTCAAACTAGGCAGATGACGAAGCACTCCATCCATGTACTCTCCTCTTGGTAATCTAAGTCAGTGAAAAAGAACATAGACTCAGGTAGGCTAATGTGAAAGATAATCCAGAAGTCACACACAGAAGTCTGTTTTAGAATGTATAATGTTTTGTGGTAGAAGTATCCTGCAAATTTAGGATTATTTTGCTTTTGCTATTGACCATACCAGCTGGCAGAGCTTTCATGGATAATGAGGGAAGACGGCTCGAATTTTAAACCACTTCGGTAATTCTTACCCTCAGTCAAAGACAACACAGAGTCCACAAATAAATGTGGCATTTTATGGAGCCAGAAGGACTAGAGAAACCATGATCGCTTCAGGTTCTTCACTGGGTCTGTTTATAGAAATCAGCCTGGTTTATTATGATTGTTAATGATTATTACAAGATAATGTTAGATTTCTGGATCAGGGTGTATTCTTTCTCACTTTATTCAGGTACATCATGAATTCTGTTTCTTTTAGCACCTACTGATCATTCTACTGCGAGTTCTGAATGTTGATCAAGGAGCTGTGCTTTTTAATCCTATTGCTTTTTACAAATTAAGTATTTGCAAATTGATTTTGCATGAAGTATTTGGATTCTTTTGCAATACAATTGAAGTAGGTTTGTTTTTTTTTTCAGTTTTATACATATCTGAGTCTTGAACATCTGTATTAACTTTCAAGTGTCAAAATTCATCATTTTTTACTATATGCATTATTAAGCTGTAAATTGGGTGTGTGTGAAAATATATGCTTTAATTTGCACATGGGCAATTAAGCAGGAAAACCTTTAGAGGCAGAGAAATAAATGGTATGTTTTACTTCCTTAAGAGGATAGTGCTATAGGATGTCCAAACAGTGTGTGTGTGGAGGGGGACCTATAAGCATCTATATAATAAAATAATAAAAACATAAAACTGTCAGCATCAAGATTGCTTTTTCATAATGTAACATGACAAAAATGTCACTGCCTCATTAACTAAGCAACTATCTTTTTCTACTCTGCATAAATCTAACTTCTAAGCTTTCCCAAATCCTTTCCAGAATGAAGCAGGGGTTCTATTAATAAACAAAATTAAATGAAATAAAATAAAATATATGATATCTTCCAGACATCAAATCTTATTGGAGGGTGATTTTGCAGTGTATATTAAAAGTTAAAACCTGCATAACCCATTGACAATCTTATATATAGGGCTCTGTCCCATATGTGCATACAGATATTTGTACGAAGACATTCACTGCAACATTGTTAGCAATATAAAAACTTGGTATTACAACTCAAATGTCTCTCAATAAAAAAGTGGTTTTTCATTTTTTTTAAATTACAATGTATAATGAAGTAGTATGCTGACAACTAGAGGTTAAAAAAAAAAAAAAAGAATGAAATGGCCATGGGACAACTTGGAAAGATGGTCCACAGCATGTTGTTAATGTGAAATAAGCAGTTGTAGATTACTGGCTGTAGCTCAGTCTCACTGTAGAAATAAAATACTAGGTGAATGTGTGCACATATATGTGTGTGCATGCACGCGTGTATGAGCTATCTAATTATATTGGTTTTGGCAATGGGAAAAATAATAGTTTCCCATTTTCAAATCTATTCCTTTTCTTCCTCTCCCTTACATTTTGATTCTGATGTTCAGTTTTTGTTTTTGCAAAATCAAATACAGTTTTTTCAAATTAGCGCCAGCAAAATTTGAGTCAAAGCTGTTATAACCCACATACCACATTGATTTTATTTTAAAATATGAATGGTTTAGATGTTCCAATACTGGTTTCCTGTATTGGAATGGAATGCATGGTTTGTGTCACTTAACTTTTCCTCCCTTTTACGACACAATTAACTGGTCACCACCTGGTTATCACCATGCTCCAGGATATTCAATGGCGAGTTAGGCTATTTTTGTTTATTTTTTGTGAGCTATGTCAGCAGATAATATTCATATTTTAATACCTCCGTGGCTGAGCATCAAAGCCCCATAACTTCCTCAGCCTTCCTCCTTCCTGCTACTTGTTCACTGACCTTTTACAAATTTAATTATTTATACCCAATTTGGTTTCTTCTCTCTTTCTTTTTGCCTGCTAACATATCTAATGTAGAATTGATATTGTCAACCGTGCAGTGGAATGTGCTTCAGGAAATCTCTTGCCTTCTAAAGCCAAGTGACAAATGAAAAGGAAAATGCCAAAGGATTTTGCAATTTGAAACACAGAGGCTAAAATAGAATGCATTGCTGAAGTTATGGTGTAACATATTCATTTCTCTCTTGCAGGGAAGAATTTTTCATGATATCTGGAGCAGGTCTCCTGACCAGCTATTCAATAAAGCACCCAAGCATAAGACTGATCCCCTAATCCCACATCACTATAAGAATGGGTCAAATAAGTTAATATCTGATTGACCCCACTTCTTGTAATAAGATGTCACAGTGTGGCTTATCTTATTACCTGTTTGACTGTCACTTAGACTTGTTCTGCCATTTTGAGAAGAATTAAATCATAAAGGGAGAAAAAATACAAAAAGTCTGAGAAACAGGAAAGATTGGTAGATGACAATAGCAATTCTGGTATTTTAATGAAGTTAGGACTCAATTTAATAAGGTATATTAAGAATTCTTACTGAATTCTGTTCAATTAAGGACATTAATTAAATAGTTATGAGGAAATGTTGATCTCAAATGTGTTTTGATATAGTTGGAGAAAAGAGCCTAAATGTGCATTCCTCTTCGTTTTCCTTCCTAAATGTGCATTCCTCTTAGTTTTCCTTAACTGTGGACTGATTCAAAGATCTAATTAGTGATTCGCTTTTTTTTACTGATTTACTGATTTACTTTTATTCCCTAACAGTTAATGAAGAAGATAAAATAAAACTTAAGAGTCAGAAAATAGCTCTTTATCACTATTTCAGATTTAAAAAGTTGAAAAATAAAGAACAAAAGAGAGAAGGAAGAAGGAAGAGAGAGAGATGGAAAGGAAATAGAAAGAAAAGAAAGAAAGAAAGAAAGAAAGAAAGAAAGAAAGAAAGAAAGAAAGAAAGAAACCAAAACTTTGTTGGTGAACCAATACAAGAAATGATAAATTTACTTAAAAATCCCTTTTAATGTATACATTTTTAAGATTCATTTATTTTAGAGAGGGAGAGAGAGAGAATGCATGTGTGTAGGATTTGGGAGGAGGGAGGAAAGGAGGTGGGGAGAGGCAGAGGGAGAGGGAGAGAGAGAATCTCAAGTAGACTCCCCACTGAGCATAGAGCCTGAAGAAGGGGATGGGGATGGAGGGGATGGATCTCAGGACCCTAAGATCATGACCCTGAGATGCTGACCTGAATCAAAACCAAAACTGACAGATGCTCAACTGACACCCAGGTGCCCCTGAAATTCTTTTTTTTTTTTTTTTTAATTCAGTCACTGTTCAGAAATTTACTAACTTTATTTTATCATTATATTTTTGGGTCATGGGGGGCATTAAGTTTGTCTATTTTTTCATGTGATAATTTTCTTCCTTTCACCACAAAAAGGTAAGTATAGGATGATGGCACTGATATATCAGAAGTCTTGAAATTTCCATTTCTACACCATAGCTTTAATGAATTTTCTTCTTTTTTCCTCAAATTGGAAATGAGCAGAGGAATAAGTGTATGAAGGGTAGATAAGACAATATTAAATGTATAGTTTTGGAAATATTGAAGTACATACTTAAATTCTTTTTTAAATATGGATTTGGTTCTTTGGCATTATAGAATTTTTATTCACGTTATTTTAGCAACCTTATATTGTATCATAATAAGAATAACTTTTAAAAATACCTAGATATTAGATTTGTTTCATTTATCTACCTAGACATACTCTGTGTGTGTGCGTGTGTGTTTAACATTTATATGTGCACATGTGTGCATAACTTTTTATTCTAAGATAAGACAAATCATTGATTTATTACTAGTAATGGGTCTTTATGTCAATACTTATGGCCAATATTCACCACTGTTAAAAATTTATTTCATATGTGATTAATTAAGGTTTTGTTTTGTTTTTAATAAAAGACAGTAGGAGGCCGCTTATTTCAGAGCTCACATCTTTTGTTTTTCCCAGAGTGTTCCTAACTTGTCACATATTTGTTAGGGGTTGGGAGAGTGTCCACGTTCTGACAGTCCTCTTTCAGGTTTGAGGATGGTGATGATTAATACAATGGACTGCTATTTCCTGTGAAAACAGCAATGCTTAGTTGAAATGCTTTCTAGTAAATGAAGAAAAGAACATTCATCTAAGGAATTTTGGAGGGAGAAACAAGTGCATTGGCAATATCTGTTTAATATAATGATTCTACCCCCATGCTGGTTCTTCAGTGTTTCTTTCATTGATTAGACATTTCACTTTAGTATTAACATAATATATTAAGGGATTTGCTTGTATTCTTATCCAAGAAATATCACTTTAATTTCTTTATCAGGGTCAATAGGCCATTATGGTTAAAGATGTATAGAAATAGCATCATTCTTGGATTATAGTGTACACTTAGTAGAAATGATTCTTTTCAGCCTGATGATAATTAACACAATGTTTCCTTAAAAAGACAGTAATCTTGGGATCCTTGGGTGGCTCAGCAGTTTAGCGCCTGCCTTCAGCCCAGGGCGTGATCCTGGAGTCCCGGGATCGAGTCCCACATCAGGCTCCCTACATGGAGCCTGCTTCTCCCTCTGCCTGTGTCTCTGCCTCTCTCTCTCTCTCTCTCTCTCTGTGTGTGTGTGTGTTTCTCATGAATAAATAAATAAAATCTAAAAAAAAAAAGATAGTAATCTTGGCAAGGTGACTTGGATGGTTAAGTTCAAGAGAAGTGGTAAGTAAGGTCTAATGAGAGATACATGATCTTTTTTGCTCTCTGTATCTCAGTTATAATTCTTTTACTCCTAACCTAATATTGTTATTCTAGGCTTTCTTTGTGTTGCCCAGGAAGCATTAGATATTTACACATCATAGCAGGTTATGTCTATTTAAGTGAATGGCTGAAATATTCCATCTATCTTGCATCTGTTTCACACTTACAGGTCTTCCAGGTGAAATTTCAGATAAACATACAAACTCATGTTCATAAATGTATGTGCGTGTTTGTAACTTTTTATTCTCAGATAAGACAATAGTAAGGATTAAAGTAAGCAAATTAACATTTCTCTTACCATTTTTTAAAAATATTTTATTTATTTATTCATGAGAGTCAGAGAGAGGCAGAGACATAGGCAGAGGGAGAAGCAGGCTCCATACAGGGAGCCTGATGTGGGACTCAATCCTGGGACTCCAGGATCATGCCCTGGGCCAAAGGCAAGCGCTTAACTGCTGAGCCAGCCAGGCATCCCATCTCTTACCATTCTTAAAAGCTTTTTTCCTCCCAAATAATGAATTCATGATATATTGAGGCTTATTTTTTATTACTTTTGATTTTTATAAAACATTAATTATATATTTTAGATAGCAACCAGTAGAAAATACACCTAAGTAGTAAAACAAATTCTACCTATTGAAACATATTACTTATTTTTTGATATGTGTATATTTTTCCAAATTTGTTTAGTTGATGAGTATTTTCCCCATATGTACATATATATGCATATATGTAGATATATAAATGGTTTTATATGCTATATATTATAGCACCTGCTATTTTCTTAAGGCGATATATCATCAACTCTTTATATATTAATATGTCAATTAATGGTTTCACTTGCCATAATATCTCACTAATCCCTCTTATTGGACATTAGTAGTGTTTCTAGTTTTTGATATTATGAATAATGTTATTATGCTTAGGATAAATTTATCTAAGTCAATTCTTTAATCTTAATATATATTTATATTATGACCGAGAATTAGATTCCTAATTTAAAATGTAGTGAATATGTTACAACCAACTCTGAAAAGCTTTATTCATATTATTAAAAATAATATTTTTGAGTGCTTGGGTATCTCAGTTGGTTAAGTGGCTGCCTTTGGCTCCAGTCATGATCCCAGGATCTTGGGGTGGAGCCCCACAGTGGGGAGCCTACTTCTCCTTCTCCCTCTGCCTGTCACTCCACCTGCTTGTGCTCTCTCTCTTTCTCTGTCAAATAAATAACATCTTTGAAAATAATAAAAATATTTTATAAGATCCTTGGCACAACAGCCCTCAAAAGGCATGAGTTAGAACGTCTTTCGAGAAAGTATTGGTCCCTCTGAAAACCATGTTGCACTACATAGAGATTCAAAGTTGGTATTTTATCTTCCATATTTTGAGGAGCAGTTTCTAGTAACTATAAGGACTTATAAATAACTAATGTTGGTTTAGGAAGACAGATATATAATACACAGCTCTTTGTGATGTGCTCCTTCTTGCAGAAGATAAAGCCTCAGAATGAATATTCCTTGAAAAACCCAAGTGGCTGTGTGGAAAATTAGGTATGCCTAGTTAACAGCAAGATGAGCTTAGCGTCTTGCAAATAAGGCGGTTCTAACATTATGGTTTTTAAAAGTTTTAACAGTATAGTTTTAAAATTTATCTTTTGTTTATATAACTTCTACTGCAAGAAATCAAAATACTCAAAAATATATAGAGTAAACTATATGTCCAAACATTTTTCTATGCCAAATTAAGCACTATGAATGGGAATACATTATAAATATTTTTTGTAACTTGATTTTTGAAGTGACAATATGTAATATAGATCCAACTCATTCTTTTGTTTTTTTTGTGTGTGTGTTTTATTTTATTTTATTTTATTTTTTTAATTTATTTTTTATTGGTGTTCAATTTACTAACATACAGAATAACACCCAGTGCCCGTCACCCATTCACTCCCACCCCCCGCCCTCCTCCCCTTCTACCACCCCTAGTTCGTTTCCCAGAGTTAGCAGTCTTTACGTTCTGTCTCCCTTTCTGATATTTCCCACACATTTCTTCTCCCTTCCCTTATTTTCCCTTTCACTATTATTTATATTCCCCAAATGAATGAGAACATATAATGTTTGTCCTTCTCCGACTGACTTACTTCACTCAGCATAATACCCTCCAGTTCCATCCACGTTGAAGCAAATGGTGGGTATTTGTCATTTCTAATAGCTGAGTAATATTCCATTGTATACATAAACCACATCTTCTTTATCCATTCATCTTTCGATGGACACCGAGGCTCCTTCCACAGTTTGGCTATCGTGGCCATTGCTGCTATAAACATCAGGGTGCAGGTGTCCCAGCGTTTCATTGCATTTGTATCTTTGGGGTAAATCCCCAACAGTGCAATTGCTGGGTCGTAGGGCAGGTATATTTTTAACTGAGGAACCTCCACACAGTTTTCCAGAGTGGCTGCACCAGTTCACATTCCCACCAACAGTGTAAGAGGGTTCCCTTTTCTCCGCATCCTCTCCAACATTTGTTGTTTCCTGCCTTGTTAATTTTCCCCATTCTCACTGGTGTGAGGTGGTATCTCATTGTAGTTTTGATTTGTATTTCCCTGATGGCAAGTGATGCAGAGCATTTTCTCATATGCATGTTGGCCATGTCTACGTCTTCCTCTGTGAGATTTCTGTTCATGTCTTTTGCCCATTTCATGATTGGATTGTTTGTTTCTTTGGTGTTGAGTTTAAGAAGTTCTTTATAGATCTTGGAAACTAGCCCTTTATCTGATATGTCATTTGTAAATATCTTCTCCCATTCTGTAGGTTGTCTTTGAGTTTTGTTGACTGTATCCTTTGCTGTGCAAAAGCTTCTTATCTTGATGAAGTCCCAATAGTTCATTTTTGCTTTTGTTTCTTTTGCCTTCGTGGATGTATCTTGCAAGAAGTTACTATGGCCGAGTTCAAAAAGGGTGTTGCCTGTGTTCTCCTCTAGGATTTTGATGGAATCTTGTCTCACATTTAGATCTTTCATCCATTTTGAGTTTATCTTTGTATATGGTGAAAGAGAGTGGTCTAGTTTCATTCTTCTGCATGTGGATGTCCAATTTTCCCAGCACCATTTATTGAAGAGACTGTCTTTCTTCCAATGGATAGTCTTTCCTCCTTTATCGAATATTAGTTGCCCATAAAGTTGAGGGTCCACTTCTGGATTCTCTATTCTGTTCCACTGATCTATGTGTCTGTTTTTGTGCCAGTACCACACTGTCTTGATGACCACAGCTTTGTAGTACAACCTGAAATCTGGCATTGTGAT
Source organism: Canis lupus familiaris (assembly GCF_011100685.1). Lineage (NCBI taxonomy): Eukaryota > Metazoa > Chordata > Mammalia > Carnivora > Canidae > Canis > Canis lupus. Next base: position 14,903,792 of record NC_049244.1, on the reverse strand, counting down.
GCCCCCAGATATGGTTTTCTTTTTTAAAATTCCCCTGGCTATTCGGGGTCTTTTCTGATTCCACACAAATCTTAAAATAATTTGTTCTAACTCTCTGAAGAAAGTCCATGGTATTTTGATAGGGATTGCATTAAATGTGTATATTGCCCTGGGTAACATTGACATTTTCACAATATTAATTCTGCCAATCCATGAGCATGGAATATTTTTCCATCTCTTTGTGTCTTCCTCAATTTCTTTCAGAAGTGTTCTATAGTTTTGAGGGTATAGATCCTTTACATCTTTGGTTAGGTTTATTCCTAGGTATCTTATGCTTTTGGGTGCAATTGTAAATGGAATTGACTCCTTAATTTCTCTTTCTTCAGTCTCATTGTTAGTGTATAGAAATGCCACTGACTTCTGGGCATTGATTTTGTATCCTGCCACACTACCGAATTGCTGTATGAGTTCTGGCAATCTTGGGGTGGAGACTTTTGGGTTTTCTATGTAGAGTATCATGTCATCGGCGAAGAGGGAGAGTTTGACTTCTTCTTTGCCAATTTGAATGCCTTTAATGTCTTTTTGTTGTCTGATTGCTGAGGCTAGGACTTCCAGTACTATGTTGAACAGCAGTGGTGAGAGTGGACATCCCTGTCTTGTTCCTGATCTTAGGGGAAAGGCTCCCAGTGCTTCCCCATTGAGAATGATATTTGCTGTGGGCTTTTCATAGATGGCTTTTAAGATGTTGAGGAATGTTCCCTCTATCCCTACACTCTGAAGAGTTTTGATCAGGAATGGATGCTGTATTTTGTCAAATGCTTTCTCTGCATCCAATGAGAGGATCATATGGTTCTTGGTTTTTCTCTTGCTGTTATGATGAATCACATTGATTGTTTTACGGGTGTTGAACCAGCCTTGTGTCCCAGGGATAAATCCTACTTGGTCATGGTGAATAATTTTCTTAATGTACTGTTGGATCCTATTGGCCAGTATCTTGTTGAGAATTTTTGCATCCATGTTCATCAGGGATATTGGTCTGTAATTCTCCTTTTTGGTGGGGTCTTTGTCTGGCTTTGGAATTAAGGTGATGCTGGCTTCATAGAATGAATTTGGAAGTACTCCATCTCTTTCTATCTTTCCAAACAGCTTTAGGAGAATAGGTATGGTTTCTTCTTTAAACGTTTGATAAAATTCCCCTGGGAAGCCATCTGGCCCTGGACTCTTGTGTCTTGGGAGGTTTTTGATGACTGCTTCAATTTCCTCCCTGGTTATTGGCCTGTTCAGGTTTTCTATTTCTTCCTGTTCCAGTTTTGGTAGTTTGTGGCTTTCCAGGAATGCGTCCATTTCTTCTAGATTGCCTAATTTATTGGCGTATAGCTGTTCATATGTTTTTAAAATCGTTTGTATTTCCTTGGTGTTGGTAGTGATCTCTCCTTTCTCATTCATGATTTTATTAATTTGAGTCTCCTCTCTCTTCTTTTTAATAAGGCTGGCTAATGGTTCATCTGTCTTATTAATTCTTTCAAAGAACCAACTCCTGGTTCTGTTGATCTGTTCCACAGTTCTTCTGGTCTCGATTTCGTTGAGTTCTGCTCGAATCTTTATTAACTCTCTTCTTCTCTTGGGTGTAGGATCTATTTGCTGTTTTTTCTCTGGCTCCTTTATGTGTAAGGCTAGCTTTTGTATTTGAGTTCTTTCCAGTTTTTGAATGGATGCTTGTATTGCGATGTATTTCCCCCTTAGGACTGCTTTTGCTGCATCCCAAAGATTTTGAACGGTTGTATCTTCATTCTCATTAGTTTCCATGAATCTTTTTAATTCTTCCTTAATTTCCTGGTTGACCCTTTTATCTTTTAGCAGGATGGTCCTTAACCTCCACGTGTTTGAGGTCCTTCCAAACTTCTTGTGATTTAGTTCTAATTTCAAGGCATTATGGTCCAAGAATATGCAGGGGACAATCCCAATCTTTTGGTATCGGTTCAGACCCGATTTGTGACCCAATACGTGGTCTATTCTGGAGAAAGTTCCATGTGCGCTTGAGAAGAATGTGTATTCAGTTGAGTTTGGATGTAAAGTTCTGTAGATATCTGTGAAATCCATCTGGTCCAGTGTATCATTTAAAGCTCTCGTTTCTTTGGAGATGTTGTGCTTAGAAGACCTATCCAGTATAGAAAGAGCTAGATTGAAGTCACCAAGTATAAGTGTATTATTATCTAAGTATTTCTTCACTTTGGTTAATAATTGATTTATATATTTGGCAGCTCCCACATTCGGAGCATATATATTGAGGATTGTTAAGTCCTCTTGTTGAATAGATCCTTTAAGTATGATATAGTGTCCCTCTTCATCTCTCACTACAGTCTTTGGGGTAAATTTTAGTTTATCTGATATAAGGATGGCTACCCCTGCTTTCTTTTGAGGACCATTCGAATGGTAAATGGTTCTCCAACCTTTTATTTTCAGGCTGTAGGTGTCCTTCTGTCTAAAATGAGTCTCTTGTAGACAGCAAATAGATGGGTCCTGCTTTTTTATCCAGTCTGAAACCCTGCACCTTTTGATGGGGTCATTAAGCCCGTTCACATTCAGAGTTACTATTGAGAGATATGAGTTTAGTGTCATCATGATATCTATTCAGTCTTTGTTTTTGTGGACTGTTCCACTGAACTTCTTCTTAAAGGGGAATTTTAAGAGTCCCCGTTAAAATTTCTTGCAGAGCTGGTTTGGAGGTCACATATTCTTTTAGTTCCTGCCTGTGTTGGAAGCTCTTTATCTCTCCTTCCATTTTGAATGAGAGCCTTGCTGGATAAAGTATTCTTGGTTGCATGTTCTTCTCATTTAGGACCCTGAATATATCCTGCCAGCCCTTTCTGGCCTGCCAGGTCTCTGTGGAGAGGTCTGCTGTTACCCTAATACTCCTCCCCATAAAAGTCAGGGATTTCTTGTCTCTTGCTGCTTTAAGGATCTTCTCCTTATCTTTGGAATTTGCAAGCTTCACAATTAAATGTCGAGGTGTTGCACGGTTTTTATTGATTTTAGGGGGGGATCTCTCTATTTCCTGGATCTGAATGCCTGTTTCCCTTCCCAGATTAGGAAAGTTTTCAGCTAGAATTTGTTCAAATACATATTCTGGCCCTCTGTCCCTTTCGGCGCCCTCGGGAACCCCAATTAAACGTAGGTTTTTCTTCCTCAGGCTGTCGTTTATTTCCCTTAATCTATCTTCATGGTCTTTTAATTGTCTCTTTTTTCCTCAGTTTCCCTCTTTGCTATCAACTTGTCTTCTATGTCACTCACTCGTTCTTCCACCTCGTTAACCCTCGTCGTTAGGACTTCTAGTTTGGATTGCATCTCATTCAATTGATTTTTAATTTCTGCCTGATTAGCTCTAAATTCTGCAGTCATGAAGTCTCTTGAGTCCTTTATACTTTTTTCTAGAGCCACCAGTAGCTGTATAATAGTGCTTCTGAATTGGCTTTCTGACATTGAATTGTAATCCAGATTTTGTAACTCTGTGGGAGAGAGGACTGTTTCTGATTCTTTCTTTTGAGGTGAGGTTTTCCTTCTAGTCATTTTGCTCAGTGCAGAGTGGCCAAAAGCAAGTTGTATTGGGAAAAAGAGAAAAAGAGAGGAGAGAAAGAAGGAAAGAAAAGAGAAAGAGAAAAAAAAAGGGAAGAAAAAAACGAAAGAAAAAAAAGAAGAAAAAGAGAAAGAAAAAGAAAGGAGAAAAAAGGGGGGTGGGGGAAGGAAACAAATCAAAAAGCAAAACAAAACAAAACAAAACAAAACAAAACAAAAAAAAGAACCACCGGGGAGTATCTTCTGATTCTGTGTACTTTAAGTCCCTTGGCTTCTCCTGGAAGTTGTCCGTCTAGCTGGTGTTCTGGGGGAGGGGCCTGTTGTGCTGGTTTTCAGGTGTTAGCAGTTGGGGGAGCTGCTGTGCCCCTGCCTGGTGCAGGGCTCAGTGGGGGTTGTTTACCCCGTGAGGCCGCAGGAGGAACAGCCCCAGTGGCGGGGCAGCTCTGGAAACCTGGATTCAGCTCCGGCAGGAACTCCGTCTGCAGGGCCTGGAGGCTCCGGGGCGGGGCCGCTGATGTGCTCAGCTGGGGCAGGAGCGTCCTCGCTGTCCTGGGCCCTCCCGGCCTCTGCCTGTCCTGGGGGAGGCGGGATCCTGGGCTGTGTCCCGGCGCCCTGTGCTCCGGAGCCTGCGCTGTTGGATTCGCGCTCCCGGCCGCGCAACCCCCTCCGCGGAGCTGCCGCCCGAGCCCCCCGAGCTGCTCCTGGAACCGCGCAGCCCCCTCCGCACGGAGCCTCTTCCTCTGCCTGAGCCCGGCCGAGCTGCTCCCGGGGCCGTGCAGCCCCCTCCGCGCAGCCCCCTCCGCACGGAGCCTCTTCCTCTGCCCGAGCCCCTCCGAGCTGCTCCCTCCCCGCAGCCCCCTCCGCGGAGCCGCCCCCGAGCCCCCCCGAGCTGCTCCCGCCCCGCAGCCCCCTCCGCGGAGCCGCCCCCTCCCCCCTCCGAGCTGCTCCGGGTCCCCCGTGCGCGCTGCAGCCCTTAGGGAGCTCGGCGCACTCCCCCGGGGCGCAGGTGTCTGTTAGTGTCCCCGGGAGCCCGAGGGCATCCCCGCCCTCCTGGGTCCTGCTCCACCTTCCTGGAGCCCCTTTCCCCCGGGAAGGTCGGTGCAGCTCCTGCTCCTCCGGGACGGGGCTCTCCTGTCCTGGGGACACTCGCCCCGGCCTCAGCCCGGCTCCTCGCGGGGCCCCTCCCCCTTGGAGGCCTTTGTTTCTTTACTTCTTTTTCCCCGTCTTCCTACCTTGATAGAAGCGCGAACTCTTCTCACTGTAGCATTCCAGCTGGTCTCTCTTTAAATCTCAGGCCGAATTCATAGATTTTCAGGATAATTTGAAGGTTTTCTAGGTAGTTTGGTGGAGACAGGTGATTTGGGGACCCTACTCTTCCGCCGTCTTGCTCCTCCCCCCCAACTCATTCTTTTGAATGGTTTCATAGTATCCAGTTGTATGGTTATAGTATAAATTATTTGATCATCTCCCTATTTTTACTGTAATGAAAACTATTCAAATTTGTATTTAAAAATCTTTAATTTATTGAAAGCCTGAGTTATTTATATGTATTGTATCATTTAAACCCTATAACACCCCTAAAAGTGGAAACAATACTTCAAAGAATATCTTTAGAGAAACATGATGATATATTTATTTTTTCTATTTTGATCACTGGAATTACAGGGTCGTAGAGTAAATCATTTAAACATATAGAGATCATGTTCATTCATCTCTCTAATTGATAGAAAATTTAAAACTGGAATGTTTAGTTTTAGAGATGTTTATTATTTTACACATGAACATAGAGATGAACTTTTCAGGATCTTTCCATCATTAGAAATTCCTTCCAAAAGAACCCTTTAGCTTTGATGTTTTCCAAATGAACCGGATTAAAATCACTTCTTAGAACTGGATGCACTTGAGAGTTTGGTCCAGTGTTATTCATAACCCTAAAAGCTCTTTGTCTTTTTTTTCCTGTGTGTGTTTTACTTTTTTTTGTATTTTATTTAAATTAAATTAATTAACATATAGTACAGTATTGGTTTCAGAGGTAGAGGTCAGTGATTCATCAGTCTAATATAATACCCAGGGAAACCTCTTTGTCTTTCATTCATTGCTCTTACTATTCACACGCTCCCAGAAAATATCTTCTTTTAAAAGATTTTAAAAGCACTGGTTGAATCACTTTGTGAGAACTGATGTTTGGAAAAAGACATTGTGAGCAGTTGTATAGCAATCAACTCTTGCATTGGCATAAAACAGCGTCCAGGCACAGTTGATGAGAAGCCTGTTCATGTCCATTTCCCATCTTCCTAGCCCTTTGTTGGAGGCCGTGCTGTCTCCTCTCCCACTGCAGCACAAGCTTAGGGCAGACTTAATTGTCACATCACTTAACTTTAGATGCAAAAACAAGCATCCACCTGGTCACAAGAGGTAATTCTCCATTCCAAAGCCTCCTACTTGCACTCTCTTTCCCACACATACCCAAACCCTGAAATCTCCTGCTTCAACTACCCTGCAACTACCATTATTGCAGGCTCTTTGCAGTGCTAAACACTCCAAACCCTTGGCATATCTTCTTTTTCTTCTTCCTATCCTCCACATTTCTCCTTAGGAAACAATACTCTGTTATGTTTACGAGTACAGACATAAGTAACATCTGGTGAGAACCTGAAGGCAATTAATCTAATTTCTCAAAGCCTGAGTTTGTTCTTGGTTATAATAGGGTTAGAATCAAAATTAAGGACAGAGTGTTGTGATCATTAAATGAGATAGTGCATTAGCTGTTACTGTGGCTGTTGTTGGTTCCCTGCCATAACTCAGTAAAAGTGAATTTTTAACCATGCCGTAGTCCATATGGTCAGGGTATGGGGTACATGCCCACATTTAATAATCCAGGCCTCTTCCATCATATGGCTTGATCTGAGTCCTCCACTGGATCCTCTTCCTTCCAGTTAGCAGACAAAGGAAAAGAGAGAGTGTGGAAGATTATTTGAGTAGCAAACCCAAAGATCATGTACATCCTCCCTCACACATTTTGTTGGACAGAAATCCATCATATGACCCAATCTTCTAAACACAGAAGAGCAGAGAAATGTAATCTGTTTGTATGCCCAGGAGAAAGAGAACACAGATGTTGGTGAACATTTCAGCAAGCCTCTGCTGTGATTATCACTTGGATATAAAATCAACATATTTTTGTTAATTGGCAGAACCTCTAAGCATTCCTTTGACAGTTGTTTGCTTTGTTGAAGTTTAACACAGCCAAACCCAGAAATCAAAGTTTCTTGCAGTGATTGGAAACAATTTAATACAAAGATATTATTGCAAATGCTTGTAATTTATAGTGTTTTTTTATTTTTTTTACCAAAAAAAGAACTTTTTTAAAAAATAGTCATTTTTATACACTTTTATGAGCATAATAATTGACAGAGTGCATAAGTCATGTTTGACCCCAGTTGGCACTTATATAGATTAAAAAATTGATAAATGGAAAATAAAGCAAATATCTTTGCTAGTTATCTTTTATTACTCTATATTTTTAATTAAAATGTGCTATATTTCTTAATTTTTAAAAAGCATATTTTGAAATATAAAAAGTGAATATTTAGCAATTGTATATTCTCTTAAATTTTTATTACTTCTGATTTAATCTGAAAGTAGAAGTCACCATGCATTTGGGAAAGAAAACATCAGGAATAGGAAATGCTTTTGGTCAGCATACTTAATATAGAAAAGTAGGTTTATTAATACAATGTCGTCTTCCATTTTGGAAGATGATATTTCTGGTGAGAAGTATATCTAAGTGGGCCAATGGGGAAAGAGTATAAACCAATTGAAGTGATTTTTGAAAAGAAATACAATATGAAAAGAAAGGGAGGGCAGCCCCGGTGGCTCAGCGGTTTGGCGCCGCCTTCGGCCCAGGGCGAGATCCTGGAGATCCAGGATCGAGTCCCACACTGGGCTCTCTGCATGGAGCCTGCTTCTCCCTCTGCCTGTGTCTCTGCCTCTCTCTCTCTCTCTCTTTCTCTCTCTCTCTCTCTCGAATCAATAAATAAAATCTTAAAAAAAAAAAAGAAAAGAAAAGAAAGGGAATCATTGTAGATGCAGTCATTTACTTCAGTACTGCTCTTAGAGCCAATGTTACTGAACGACCCACAGACCATCCACCCATTCTTTTATTCATCCATGTAGTGAGAATTTATTGCGCACCTGATGTGTGTCAAATTAGATCTTTTTACAGAAAGTTTTCCTTAATATTAGGTTCAGGGTTTTAGCAACCTACTGATTTAGCTTTACCTATACAAAGATGTGTAAATGGATAGGAAGAGTGAGAAATATATATAATTAATCACTGTTGCATTTGATGTTGTACTGTTTTATAATTAAAAGCTCATTTAAGATTCAAGTTCTGTGATCTTTCATGAAAAATTTAATTTCAGTCACTAACTACTAACTTACCTCTCAGAGAAGTTATGAATCTTCTCCTCCACCAACTGTATATAGTAGGATTTTTCTATAATTTCCTTAAATTAAACTTACAAGTTAACTTAAAAGTTTTACTCACTTAATGGATAAAATATAATCCTAATTTTAATTTTTTCATAACTGTGAGTTTGTATATTTTTTTCATATCTTTTGTTCACAAGTGCCTTTTTTCTTTGAGTTTTCTCTTACTAATTCTTTGATTTTTCCAGTTGGCCTTTTTTTTTTTTAAAGATTTTATTTATGTATTCATGAGAAACACAGAAAGAGAGGCAGAGAGATAGGCAGAGGGAGAAGCAGACCCCATGCAGGGAGCCCGATGTGGGACTCGATCCTGATCCTGGAGTCCCAGGAGCCAAAGGCAGATGCTCAACCACTGAGCCACCCAGGGCGTCCCTCCAGTTGACCTTTGATACCACTTAAACACTGCTGCTAGATTTTCTCAGTGATCGAGACTTGCATTTTTTATCAACCATGCACTTATAAAAACTCTGTTGTTAATGATGACAATCTATAAACATAGATGCTTTGAAAAGTGTGAATAAAATTCAACTGATTTGATTTTCTTCACAAAGATTGTGTTGGGATAAGCAAAACACTATTTATTATGCTGCAATCAATCAACCATTCCATAAATATTGATTAATTTCTTCAGGCATCCATATATGATTAGTAAAATAATTATCAGTATTCCTTTTATTTACTTGACATCCTCTGAAAACATGATAGGCTTGTTATTCAGCCTCATGCTGGGTAAGCCTAAATGAGTTATTCTTAATTTAGCAGTTCAAAAAATAGTATTTTCTCCATAGTAGCTACCTTTGCCCTTCTCAAAACCACAAGTATTAAATTTTACTATTGAAAACTTACATAACAAGAATGTGACGTAGTGGAGTTTAAATTAAAATTGTTTTGAATAATCTGAAAAATAATTTTCCAAAAGCAGGAAATTTTAGTAGAATAAAAAGGAAATGCATTCCATTGTCACCTAATAAGATAATAAAGACATCAGAGATTTGTACTCTGTTTCTGGATTGGCAGTATTAAGTCAAACATCAAGTGTTCTAGTCCTGTCTCCTTCTTCAGGGGCAACTGTCCTCTCTCCTGAAGTAGTGAATATCTTGCTCTCACAGATTCTTCCCCTTCACCATATCCCTAGAGACATGGAGAGCAGGAGTGAGCATGCTTTTATTTAAAAGGCTCAACAGTAGGTATTTTAGGCTTTGTGGGCCAAAAAATTATGTCGTACCTCCCCACCTTTTCCCATAGACAAAGTGTAAATGAATGGAGATAGCCCTGTTCCAAAGAACTTTATCTCATGAACAGGTGTCAGCCCAGATTTGGCCCACAGGCCAGAATTGGTCAACTGTTGATATGTAGTAATAGTGTGTTTTTAAAAATGTTTTAAAAGCATCAAATTTTTTTTGACATTTTTCTTACATTGAACATCAAGGTTTTGAGATTTATTTCTGTATGCATGGATCGCTTTCATTCACTTAACATGCAATGTAAAACTGTTTATCTTGACTTAATGATAGGTATTTGTTTACAATTTTCCACTGTTGTCAGCAAATGCTGCAATGATCATTCTTCAGCTTCTTTTCCCTGTGTATGTGTGCGAAAGATTCTCAATGGTACTGTATTGGTATTCTGAATACTTATCAGACTCTGTGTGTCTAAGTTAGCAGGTCAAAAGACATGTGCTAGTAGATGAAAATCAGGCTGAGCTCAGTGAACTTTTCTGGGTGAATTTGGACAGATTCAAAGGGTTGAAGGTATTCTCTTTTTTCCCTACCCCTTCCCCATATTAAGTATTAGGTAATGAAAATGGTGAATTTAAACACTAGGATTCATATATTTAGTTGTTATGTGATCAGAACACAAGGCATTATTTTTAAACATAGAAATTTGAATCCTTTCTGGCAAAAGACACAGACCAACCCTGCAATAGAACTTTAATAATTTCCATATTTTTTTCAGTGGTTTAATCAAGTACCATTTTATTTTGCTTAACCAATTTTGTGTTTCCTCTTGTTTTCAAGCTAGCTAATTGAAAAGATAGCGTTTATTCAAGATTTTGTTATTCATTAAAACAGAATACAAGTCATTTTACAAATTACACAGGGGAGATAATCCTTAAGTCACTGGGCTTAAGGCTTTCTTGTGTGCATTTTATCAGGCCAGTAGGTGCTCTTTCTTTCTGCACATTTGCTCAGACACACTTCATTCATCAGAACATTTTGTGCCATTTGCCACTTCCTCCAACTGAGTATGTGACTGCAAGTATTTGAGAGTTTTATTCCTCCCTTCCTTCAGACTAGTGAATGCCTAATTTTAAACAAACTATTTCTGCCAGTTTCTCAGTTTAATCCCTGTTGCCATGATTAAGTAGTCCAAAACATTCTTCAATGACGTCTGAGGCTTTGGAATTTAAAAGTAAATTGCTTCTGGGAAAAACAAATCAAACTTGCATTGCAGACCTACAGAAAGTGCATTAAAACATATTACGCTGCACTTTCTTGGTGGAATAAATTGGGAGTCACAGTAATGTTTCTTCTACCAATGTCAGATTCTGAGACACTTCGATTAATTTTGGCTTTAGATTGAGTTTCTCTCCAACACTCTACTCTCTATTTGATGTGTCTACATTTTTCATTGTATCCAATGGCAATTTATGCCATAAATTATTAGCTTTGGGGCCAAAAACTCAGAGAAGAAGGTGAGGCAATGTACTAGAGAGAGTGCATGGAGAAGATATGGATTTTATTTGATTACCCATTACTGATTTGCTCTGTGACATTGAGCAAACTGTGCTACCTTAGTGGGCCTCTATTTATACCACCCTTCCTGTCTATCTGTGATGGTGTCATGGCTACCATCTTGCACTTGAGATATCTTCTCATGTAGGATGGTGGAGTTGGTAAGAAATACTCTAAAATCCTCCAATGTCACCTAGGCACCTTGCATGCCCTCTGTTAAAAAGAACAGCTTCATAAATTGTGGTACCTGGAGATATCCATTGTGTTTTCTTGCTTAAATCAATAAATTAATTACCTTACCCTTTCTAGCAATAAAGAAGAGATTAATATTTACATTTTAAATTCACATTAAAATTATGTTAGGCCTAACTTTTTAAAAATTATTTTATTAAAGCATAACATGTGTACAGAAAACTCTGCTTATTATACATAAATAGCTTGATAAATTTTCACAAACTGAATATAGGCATTGCAAGCAATACCCATAAGAAGCAACATGGTACCAGTCCCCCAAATGACCCCTCATGATCTCTCCTAGTACTACCTTTCCATCCATTAATAACCACTATCCGAACTTTTTACAGATTAGATGAGCCTTATCTGTTTTTGTGCATTATATAAATTGGATCTTATAGTCTGTACCCTTTTATGTGTGACATTTTACCCAAAAATTTTTGTAAGATTCAACCGTACTATTCCCTGTATATATAGATTATTGATTATCATTGTTGCATTGTATTTTTTTGTGTGAACATGTCACAATTTATTTTTCCATTCTAATTTTAACAGATGTCTAGGTAGTTTTCAACTTTTGCCTATTACTAACAATGCCACTGTGAACATTCTAGCATACCACAGTCCAATAGAGCTTTCTATGATGAGAGAAATGTTCTATATCTGCACTAATATGGTTGCCACTAGCCACATTTGGCAAATGAATTCTTGAAATGTGGCTAGTGAGACTAAGGGAATAAACTTGTAATTTTAGTTAATTTTAATTAATTTAAATTTAAAAAGTCTCATTTGAATAGTGGCTACCATATTGGATAGCACGGTTCTAGAACATATCTTTAGTTAAACACATGTACTCATTTCTTTTGGGAATTATTTCTTTTATACCCAGGAGTGGGATTGCTTGATCACAGAATATGCACATGGTCAGCTTTAGTGGATATTACCAAGCAGTCTTCTACCAGTAGTGTTCAGCTGACCTAGTTACATTCCCAGCAGTATATGAGAGTTCCAGTTCCTCCACATCTTTGATAATACTTGGTTCTTTCTTTCTTTTTTCTTTTTTCCTTTTTTTTTTGTATTTTATTTTCTATTAAAAAATAAAACCATGAATGGCTTGACTTTTATAGTTGTCTCCATCATCATCCCATTCCCATTCTTAGCTCCTTTGAAGCTAGTTTTTACAAGAATCAGATCTTTTTAAAAGTACAAAATAGATAACAATAACTCTTTGCTTTAAATCTTTTATCAAATTTCCATGGGCTTCCCAATAAATGCCAGGTTCTTATCAAAGTGATGTGACCTTGATCACTATTTCAGGATTATCACTTTCCACCCTCCCCCAAGCCCAATATATTATAGCTCTGTGGACTCTCTGTAGTTCATCAAATAAGCAACTTCTCTTTTTGCCTTTTGAACTTTGTGGTGTAGTACCTACTGTTTTGAAACCTGTTCTTTCCCATTTCTCAGCCTTTACTGATTTTACCTTGTGTGCTATTCACATGAGCACCAATCTTCTCTTTTGTATTTTATGTTTTAATGTCACCTCTTTACAGGTACCTACTCTACCTACCTATACAACCTCACCTTTCATGTCCTAACAGTTTATCTGGTTTAGTTCTTTTTTAAATTTCATCATTAGTTATAGTCATTCTTTTGGCTAGTTGTTTACTTGCCTTACCTGTATCTCTTTCTCACCCAATGAGATTATAAATTTAATGATTGTAAGGACATGTCTCTTCTGTTTCTGACGCTGGCAGGCCCTTCAAAGGTGTCCCCAGAAGAAATGAAGATATTATGTTAAATGACAAAGGAAAGTTAAAGTTGCTAATTAGCTGACCTTAAATAGGGGAATTATCCTGGATTATCTCTATTGGTTCCATGGAATTACAAGGGTTCTTAAAGGTGGAAGAGGAAAGCAAAAGAAAAGGACAGTTGAAGTGCTATAAGAAGGACCTGACCCACTGTTGCTGGCTGACAATGAAGGAATAGGGACATGAGCCAAAAAATGTGAGTAGCCCACAGAAAGCAAAAAAGGCAAGGAGTCGTGTTCTTCTCAGAGCCTCCAGAGAATAATACAGCCCTGCTGACAACTTGATTTTTAGTTCAATGTCAGACTTCTAACCTACAGAGCTATAAGATAATAAATCTGTATTGTTTTAAGCTACCTCATTTGTAGGATTTTGTTATACCAAGAGAAAAGTAATACTGTACCTAACTAGAATATATAAAGTTAAAAGTAAAAAAAAGACATGAGAGTTTATATGAAATGGGGGAGAGAGCCTATTAGAGGGGATGAGCAGAGAAGTTTTCATGAAAGAGGTTTATTTGATGTAGCATGACAAAACAAGCTGGACTTAGTTTCATAAGGATACATAGCAAGAACCTTTCAAGCCAAAGATACAGTGTATATAGTAATTGGACAGGAAGACCAATGAAATGTTGAGAGGAACAATGACTATAGGAGACTCATGGCTTATGATGGTTAAACGTATAACCATCATTTTAATTAATATTATTGCAAATTAAAATATCTATAGTAATAACTAAAGTTCATTATAGCCATCTAATCTCTGAGATTGATACCATCAGTATATTATAGTACTGACAAGCCAGTTGGGGTCTTAATGAGCAAAACTGACTCCTAACAAGATGCAAGAAGAGCATTTAGCTTTTAAAAATTCCAAGAGCATCATAATAATGGGTATAAGAGTAAGACTGTGTAAAAGAAAAGAAGAAATATTTGATGTTTACTATATGCAAGAAACAGTACTTCTAAGTGTTGTGTTATTTAATCCCCAGAATTCCTTGAGATAGATACTATTCTTAATTTTATCTATGAACTAATAATAGTGCTTAGTCCTAGAACAGTTAAGTAAATGGCCTAATGTCTTGCAGGTAGTAGGTTGTGGAGCTGGCATTTGAACTAATACTATATGATTTTGGAAGCCAAGTTTTTGTTAATATCTATGTAAAACAAGCAAAAATTAGTCACGATGCAGCTTATCTTAATTTAAAAAGCACTTTGAAAAAAAATATAAATGTCCTACAATCCAATAATTCCATTACTATTTACCAAAAACACTAGTTCAAAAAGATATATACATCCTTATATTTATTGCAGCATTATTCACAATAGCCAAGATATGGAACATATGATCCATTGGTAGGTGAATGGATAAAGAAGATGTGATATCTATATCTATAATTATACAATATATATTATATATTATCCATATTATACAAATTCTATATATATATAAATATATATATTCCATGATATGTATCATAGAATATTACCCAGCCATTAAAAAAGAATGAGGAAAAGAATGTTATCTTGTCATTTATGACAACATGGATGGACCTAGAGAGTCTAATGCTAAGTGAAATAAGTCAATCAGAGAAAGACAAATGCCATAAGATTTTACTTATATATGGGATCTAAAAAAAACTCCAAATTGATAAATAAAATGCAGAATCAGACCAAATAAATACAGAGAACAAATGGGTGGTTACTAGAGGGCAGGGAGGTGGAGGCTTCCAGTTATAAAATAAATAAGTCACTAGAATGAAAGGTACAGCATAGGGAATAAAGTCAATAGTAGTGTAATAGCATGATAACTACATGGTAGCTATGCTTGTGATAAGCAGAGCCGAATGCAAAAAGTTATGAAATCACTATGTTGTACACCTGAAACTAATGTAACATTGTGTTACAATTATGCTTCAACTATGTTCAACTCTACATCAATAAAAATAAACAAATAAATAATAAATAATTTTAAGACTTTGGAGCAATGAAGAACGTCCAAGTTTACTAACTTCCTATTGGCTAAAAATTAATATAAGTTTATATTTCTTTGGATTGTATTTTATGAGACAACTTAGTAATTGAAATAGATAACACATTTAGCTCACAAAAGATAAAACAATGAAAATGAATTGTGCTTCCAGTACTTTCACATCAACTTGCCAAATGAGCCTTTCTCAAATCTGCTATTTTACTTCCAAATTTTACATTAGATTTACAGCCCTATAAGTTCATTTCATGTTTTCAAACTTGATCAAAATTTTCATCCTCAGAGGCCAATTTAAGGTCTTTTTTTCCAATTTAAGATCTTAAGACAACTTGCTTTAATAGATAATTAAAGGAAGCTTAGTGAGAGTTTTACATTTTACAGAAGAAATGGTATCTGGAGGAGTGAAATCATTTCCCAGGTTGTCCACTTACCATGACTCTGTTAAATGCTGGACTTACTGTGCAAATTAGGCACAGGATTGTTTTATGTTTTATGTTGAGTTTTATGTTGATGTTGATATTGAGAGGTCATCCTTTCCAGAGAAACTTAGAGAACTCACATATTAGCTAGGAATAATTTTTTTCTATAATATTTTTATTACCCCTTTGTTGGGCTGTAAGAGAGCCTAATAAAATCTTTAATATAAGTGTTGGTTACCCTAGAATTACTTTTACTATTATTATTTTTCAAATATTATATTTTAATGATGTTATTTAGAATCATCATGAAAATAAAACATAGCAATTATATTTTCAAAAATGATTCAAATAGCTTTTACTATCAACAAAAAATAGTCAAAGCATTACCTAAAATAACTATTAAGTCATTAGCAATTTAACTATTTCTTTTAAAATGGAATTTAAGTTTGGGGCACCTGAATGGCTCAGTCAGTTAAGCATCTTACTCCTGATTTCAGTTCAGATCATGATTCCATGGTCCAATCAATGAGGGAGACAAAACATGAGAGACACCTAATTCTGGGAAATGAACAAGAGGTAGTGGAAAGGGAGGTGGATGAGGGGTTGGGGTGATTGGGCTATGGGCACTGAGGGAGGCACTTGGCTGGATGAGCACTGTGTGTTATGCTATATGTCGGCAAATTGAACTCCAATAAAAAAAATAAAATTAAAAAAAAAAGATTCCATGGTCCAGAGATATAGCCCCTTATCAGACTCTATGCTCAGCAGGGAGTCTGCTTGGGGTTCTTTCCCTCTGCCTTCTACCATTCACACATGCTCTCTCTTTAAAAAAAAAAAAAAAGAAAAAAGAAAAAAGAAAGCAAATCTTAAAAAAAATAAATAAACTGGAAATTAAGTTTAACGTTATATTAATAATTAACTCAATATTAGGTATTATAAATCCCAAATTGTATAGTTCTAAGTAAAGATTATTATTATACTCCATCAGTAAAAGTGTTAACAAACTCTAATAAAATAAGTACTCTTAAAAGTAATAATACCAGTACTCCTAAAAGTAATAAAATCAATTAGCACAAAAATCATAATCCATTCTCCCTACTTTACTTACTGAATAAACACTTCATGAATTAAAGGAATGTCAATTTTTTAATGTATTATACCTTGAAGATATTCATTATTTCAACTAATCTTTACTTTTCTTATTCACTAAATGAATATTTCTTCTTTTATAAGAGACTGCATATGTCATAGGTGAAAATATCTGTCATTGTTTGCCTCGTAGAATTTGAATTTATGAGAGTTTGGAGAGTTACTTAAAAAGTGAGTTTTAAAATATAATGTAAAAACATTACTCTCGTTTCTATCGTTTTAGATACTCCAGGAATGCAAAAAGAAGGAGAACTTACATTTTAGATCCAAAATCAAGGTTTTCAAATTTAAAAACATTTCTTCTTTGATTTTGTTTAAAAAGAAGCTACTTTAGAATTCCCTAGAATTATGTTTAACAGCAGGGAACTACCTTGATCAGAAACTCCTTGGAGATTATTCATTCTCTTCTCCTAGAGATGGTCAACAGCAAACGAATGACTGACATAGGATACAAAAGACCAGACCTCTTTCTATTAGGAGGTATGACTTGAGAGTACCCTATCTATATGCTTCTTAGTCCCTCAGGGGTAAGGCTGAGGCTAGACTCCCACCTGGGAGAGCATCCTTGCTTAGTTTCTCCCCTTGCTCTATCCTGCTTCCCTCATTCCCTTACAGATTTCACTTGAGAGCACCCATTTGCTCTGCTCTTAGGAAACCCACCTAAATCAATGTCCCATTTCTATAATGCTCCTGTATAACTTCCAGATTAAACATTTTTTAGAAGGACCTCGTTTCTTTCACTTGTTCTAGAGAAGTGTGCTGCTATATCTCTAAATGTCACTCTTCCTTAGATATAGCTCATTCCAGAAGACAATACTTTAAGGAAGAGAAAAAAAACCAAAGGAGTTCTAGAAGAAACCATTATGAACTCTATTTTGGCATCTGGGTGTCTGAAGAGTTAATGGAGAGGAACTGAATGAAAGGTCTCCTGACTTGTGCTCTCTTTCCTCAGCTTACTCATTGCCTCTCTGTACAGTTATTAGGATTTACTGGGATGTTCTGCATGGCTCTGAGTAAAACTGTTTACCTGGAAACAAAAAAGAAAAAGTATTGCTGAACTGTCCCCAGGCTGATGGAATAGGGTAACAGGAATTAGAAAAGTCTGCTCATGAGGCACTGCTCCCAATCAGAGATTGAAATTGTTTACAATCAAAACTAGTCTGGAGACATTCCTCTAAGACTTTGTCTCTTGGAGACCCTCAGAGTGTTTTTGTTTTATCAAAACTATGCTACAGCAACATGACTTTTTCTTTAAGAGAAAAGATAGAGCCTTCTCTCTTGAAAGAATGGATAAGTGAATAAGTGAGTGACCAGCTGGTGGGATGAATGAACGCATCAGTGGCACAATGAGTGATTGAATAGACTTGTTGCGGTGTCCTTGAGAAGTAAGTTTTCTGTTTTTGTCTGTTCTTCAGTTATAAAAAGGTATTACTTAAAATCCACCTAAAAACACAGAGTAAGAGGCAAATAAATATTTCTTTCTCTTTATTTTCTTTTTTTCTCACCCTTTCATAATACCAGAATGTATGAATTATTTGGGGGTATTCATTAAGGAAAATACGATGCCAGGACCCGTTCTCTTCCCAAGATGCTTACTAATTTCCAATAAAGTGATTTACACCAGTTTCTTCAGAGGCAAGATTTCTATTCCTTGAGAAACACAATATCTTGAAAATTTAACAAGTATGAGAAGGAAACTTTTTCAGCTTCCAAGAAATAGGTTTGAGATATGTATTTTATTTAAAAAATAGTTTGAAAGTATTATATGTATACATAGTTATATGTATCCTTATAGCCAGAACAATGAAAAAATGAGTATATGAGTTTTTAACACTATAAAAATAGTTTATTACTTTTGAATGAGATTTTACAAAATAAATCAAAGATTAAGTAAAAGTATATACGTGGAAGAAATTCATAGTGAAGCCAGTGTAGCCTTGCATTTGATGGGATGTTCATCACTTTATTGTTTGTCTCAACCTTATACTAGTGAGGGTTCATGAAAATTGTCCTTTGAAACCCTTAAGTGTAGAGAGGTGCTGAATGTAATCTCTGGTTTTTTTTTGTTTTTTTTTTTTTTACCTCCACAAACTATCTCTATCATTACATTTAGAAGACAGGTCTATTACAGTGTTGTTTTATTCTTAAAATATCCCAATGCTTTATCATAATGTCTCTGGTATACCATGGGCTTTCACCCTATAATTTCTGAATTGCTACCTTCAAGAGGTAGGCGAATAAATGTTAAGACCAACTGACTCTGAAATATCACTACAATAAATTGACTTAAAAATAAAATAATGAAAATATTTAGATAAAATTTTAGAATATAAAAGAAAATGACTTCAATTAAAAGACGCGCAGGATATTACGGTACTTCTTTATAAATACACTCCCTTTGATTACTTTTGGCAGGATAACTAAATGTGATTGAAATGTATATGTAATATAACACCCTCAGTTTAAGTTAACATGAAATGTCTTGTAGAAAAAAGATATTCAGGGCAGCCCTGGTGGCTCAGTGGTTTAGCGCCGCCTGCAGCCTGGGGTGTGATCCTGGAGACATGGGATCCCACGTCAGGCTCCCTGAATGGAGCCTGCTTCTCCCTCTGCCTGTGTCTCTGCCTCTGTGTGTGTGTGTGTGTGTCTCATGAATAAATAAATAAAAATCTTAAAAAAAAAAAAGAAAAAGAAAAAAGATATACACATGGAGTTATTTTGACATGCTAATGAGAGGATAAATTGGCACAAAATGGCAAGGGCAAGTGTACAGCATTGTTGCATACAATGGCATAGCTCCTGTGAGTTTTAATGGCAAACGAGGTCTGAGGAAACACAGCCAGACCTTCTAATGTGAGCCTTCAAAAGGGCCTTCACTTCATTTATACTGTCATTTTATTCCTTGTCATTAGAATGAAACACCCAGATTTCAATGGCCTACTTCCTTGGCAAATAATAATATAAATAAACAAATTATTTCATTCTGACCTTTCCATTTATCTCTAATTTAAATCACTGCTTTAGGAATTCTACCAATTACATCTCTGACAAACAATAAGAACGGATCAAAATGGGCAGCCATTCAAAAAAAGAATGTTTAAAGATATTGTACTGATACCTTATTCTCAGAATATATTATAAGAATAGGGGTGGTATGGAAATATACTGATATGAGAATGAACAGAATAAGGAAATGGAAAATAATGCAAGTGTGTTAGGTGCACCACCATAATTGAATTTCAGAAAACCTAAGTGATAATAAACGTTCTGTGTAAAATTAATCACACATTTTTTTTTATTTTTTTAAATTTTTTTAAATTTTTATTTATTTATGATAGTCACACAGAGAGAGAGAGAGAGAGAGGCAGAGACATAGGCAGAGGGAGAAGCAGGCTCCATGCACCAGGAGCCCGACGTGGGATTCGATCCCGGGTCTCCAGGATCGCGCCCTGGGCCAAAGGCAGGCGCTAAACTGCTGTGCCACCCGGGGATCCCAATCACACATTTTTTTATGTGAATTTTTACTTTCTTGGTTCATCAGGAATCTGTAGATATATCTATAAAAAAACCATAGCATTATCTTCTTTAAACTAGGATGCCTTTGTCCTATTTGGTTTCTGAGCTGGATTTTTTGGAATTTGTTATACAGACTTACAAAATTGCAAACTAATGCCCAAGTTTGCCCATAGACTGTTTTCACCATCAGTAGTAGATACACAGTTATCATCTTCAACCAGGGGTAGATTTTCTGATATTGAAATTGGTGAGATGTTATTATAAAAGAAAAGGAAGAAGTTGATATATTTCTCCTTGGGACACTTCCATGTTGCCCATCATGTGGCTCACTTGTACTTACTTTGATATTTATCTGAGTGTCCAATTACTTCACTTCACTGAGATTTATTTTTCTCTAGAGTTGCAATGATTAGAAGTTGGTAGAAGAAAATTGATAAATGATAAAGTGTAGTGAAACACCATGTTACTCTTCGGGTATACAAAAGCAACCTACTCATCTTTACCAAGTTGTTTGGTTGTAACAAAGCTGGAAAGAGAAGCAAGGGGGGAAATGAGTGATCTAAGAAACACAGAGTTTGGAATTAGAATAGACCTCTAGTATAGCCAGCTGTATTCCAACAAGTAAAGAATTGTGCTTATCCATGATAGGTTAAGTGCCTGACCTCAAATCATACTTTTGTTAGTGGTCATGAGGGCTAGAACCTATTGCCCCTTTCTTGAGTGCTAGAGAATCTTCCATAATGTCACTAATATTGGAGGTCTCCTGGGCTTCCCTTTGAAGGTTCTTGTACATGCACTTTAATTTGAACTGCCATTAGTCAAGGTCAGCAGAAACTTGTGAAAATAACAGAACTAATGTAATCTGTTGAATCAGTGATTCTTTCAAGGCCATATGACTGTCAGGATGCTTCTCTCAGTCTATAGTCAGTGGCTTTCCTATGATAATTAATGTCTTGCTTTCTCTTGCAAATATATTACTTGAACAAAAGCCCTAGAATCATAGAAGTTTTAAATCTTCAGGTTTCTTATGTTGTATCTCATCTTTCCCCTTATTTTGTAAATATGCATGTGGACACCCTGGAAAGTTGAAAGGTTCTTCAGATCACATGCCTACTTTTTTGAATGAATCAAGGCTGGGACTTTCAACTCTGACTTATATTCAGAGACTTTCTCCCAATGCCACAGGTGATACCTTATTCGAATATCAAACAAAATGTTTTGTTTGATGAAAATAATGTTTGAGGGGATCCCTGGGTGGCGCAGCGGTTTAGCACCTGCCTTTGGCCCAGGGCGCGATCCTGGAGACCCGGGATCGAATCCCACGTTGGGCTCCTGGTGCATGGAGCCTGCTTCTCCCTCTGCCTGTGTCTCTGCCTCTCTCTCTCTCTCTGTGTGTGACTATCATAAATAAATAAAAAAATTAAAAAAAAATAAAAATGAAA
The DNA here is from genome assembly GCF_011100685.1 of Canis lupus familiaris. NCBI lineage: Eukaryota > Metazoa > Chordata > Mammalia > Carnivora > Canidae > Canis > Canis lupus. Next base: position 14,882,457 of record NC_049244.1, on the reverse strand, counting down.
AAAATAAAATAATGTTTGAGAAAAATAATGAATGAATCCAAACTCAGCCTGTTCACCAGGTAAGCTACCAGGTAGTTAGCAAGTCAGCAGGCTGGAAGAAACAGACCATAAAGATCATAGGAAAAGGCCTATGGAAATGAAATAAACAGGTTGTGTCTCTGTTAAATCTTTTGGATCATCATAAACGCTTTGCCTGATGGTAACTTCACAAGCATCCAGAACTGTGAGTCATTTCTTTCCTTTCCCCTTGCTTTTACCCTTGACTTTTTAGGAGTAGTTCAGTTCTGAATACTTCTGAACAGTTCAGCTGCTAACCCAAATCTATTAGCCATATTCTTCCAGAAATCACTTTCTAATGATGTGAAATTTACTGTCCTTATACCCCAAGGGGCTTCAACTTACTGCTATCCTATAGACCCCTCTCTCCTGAAGGCTCTTTCCTTGCCTTTTTCTGGTTGTATTATTATTATTATTTATTTTGTGTTAACATGATAACATCATTTGACATTATTATTTGGTGAAATCTTTTACATATATTGCAGGGTTGATATGCATGCTTACTCTTCTCAAAGATGTTTAGCACTAACTCATAACACAGAAAAATATACATTGAGCACATTGTCTTCTGTTATTCTTTCCCAAGCCCTAAGAGATACAAGAGGACAGGATCACATCTTTCCTTCAGATAGATTGCCAGCATTGTCCCAAACATGGCCTACCTAGTTCCTTAAATAAAAAAAGAAATACCGAAAAATTATATAACATTCGAAGAGTTAAAGTTTTGAATTTCACATTTCTCTAGACAGGCCTTAAAAAAGAACAATCTCTGGCAGATCACAGACTAACAACGGTAACAGATGTTGGACTGGAAACTGCACAGTCTAGAGGAGAGAAATTAATTTGTGAAAAAGTAGCTTTTTTTTTTCCTGTGTGTGTTTTTAATGGCCTTAGCAAAGCAAAATGGAAATATTTGCATTCTCTGCAATCAATTTACATGCTTAAGCATTTGTTTTTCTTCCCATCGTAAACATAATTGTCTGTTCAGTAATAACCCACATAGTGGAAAGAAGGGTCAAGAGATGCTGTGTGTCTTTGGCATCAGCCTGCTGTTAGCAACCAAGTTTTTTAGTCCCCAGTGCTCATTTGGAGTTTCTTTTCCCATTTTTTAATGCACAACTTTGTGAACATCCTGCTAAGATAAAATCGATATGTTTCCCATCTCTATGGTGGAATTTCTTTTCCTTCTGCCATCTGATTCAAATCTGCCATCTCACTTCTCCAGAGCTGCCAACACAACCGTATCCTTTTATCTTCACTGTATTTTGAAACATTATGAAGATGGCCAAAGCAGAGTGGGAGTGGAGACGGTAGAGAATAAAAAAGCAAGCATTGCTTAAGCAAGCATTGAGCCCATTACTTTTTATTTTAAATATTTATCATTTGCTTAGATTTGATCTTGATGAAACCTTATAGTTTGGCAAAGCAGCTGTGTTTAAAGCAACTTACAACAGATTTAAAAAAATAAATGAACTTCCCATTGTGTCCCCTATTTCAATATCAGGCTTTAAGATTTCAGTGATATTGTAATAGTGATGTATCAGGACAGATGGTAGCTATCTACAGTTGGGGTGAACATGGCATAGTGTATAAACTTATCAAATCACTAAGTTGTACACCTGAAACTAATGTAACACTGTGTGTCAACTATACTCCAAGAGAGAGAGAAAGGAAGTTGGAGTGTGAGTGTGAGAATTGTTTCCAAAGGACTTATAGCAGAGGACAAACTGGAAAGAAACATGGAGAAGACTCCACTGAGAGAGATTTGCAATTCACACAGCATTCCAGCCCCATTTCTCTTGCTCCATCACTAGTATATCTGGTTAGAACTTGAAGAATTAACTGGGGCTTCCTGTTTCTCTCTCTTTGTCCCTCCTTGCTACATTAGTCAAGGGAATTAATCAAAAAAAATGTCGCTCCATTTTTGTACTGCTTGTTGAAAGCTTCCTTATTTCAGTTAAGTAGAAGTCTATTTTGTTAGCAAGCCCATGCTCTTCCTTTGGGCTACATTTATATATGCAGATCAACTAATTATATAGTACAGATATTTTTAGTGGGTGACAATCTTTTTTCTCTCCCCGTTTCTTTTCTCTTGGGGCATTTTTGAGGAAGTTTTGCTGGGAGCAACTTAAAAAGGATTATTTTTCTGTATTAAAACCTTCAAGTTTAAACAATTTGACTAAATGAAGCAGCGCTCATGAAACTAAAGTCAAAGGTTTAATTCAAGAATGGAACATTTTCGTTGTTGCATAGAAAAACTTTTTTCTGGGGCAGATATCAAGCAGACAACTCCTTTAATTCCATCTGCAGCTCTTCTTTGATCATGCACAATGCTTTTAACACTTATCCCACACATAAACTCAATAAAGTACAAGTAATAGCAGTGAAGGTACAGGGCAGGCTGTTACCAGCACTAAAAAACAAAAGGAAGATATTTCAAAACACAATTCCTTTTGATTGTGGTCAATAGACCACTTTGTTCATAAAGCTTTGACAAAATATAATACATAGAGTAGTTGTGTATGTAATATACACACAGGTCCCAAAAGCCCCCTGGAGAATTTCTCTTGATTAGAACTTTAGTACTTAACTGAAAATTATGGCTTTTGGACTCTTTCATTTTTATTTCTGGTGGACATATCAAATACAAAAGCAACTTGTTTAGCTAACACATTGCATTTCAGCCTCTTTGCCACTTGTGTATTCATTTCCATTAATGTTGGCAACACCATTTGATCTTAAACATCCAACATAAAATTGAGGTGCAGGGAGCTGGAATATTACCTCAATAAGTATAGACAAGCAAGGATTAAATTGACCTCCAACTTCAGATTTTGCTGTCCTTCCTTAGAGTAGGGATATACAGAGGTGCTAAGTTGATTTATGTTAACTTAAAGCTATTTCACTAAAGCAATGACCTTGTACCAATAAATATTTAAGTATCTAGTTCTTTGGGGGATTGATGGAAAAAAACACCATTCTTAAAATAACACAGATCTTCTGTGAAAGCTTTTGACTGCCAGAGAATTTACTCAGAGTGTATTTTAAATAACCTTCATATATAAGAAAAACTAAAACATGGCTACCATAGGCTTTCTACTTTAATCTTTATTTACAGGTTGAATGGAGCCAAAGATGAATGAAAAATGAAATGCTAGAGAGCAAGATAGTTCTGTTTGTTCACAATATGCTGATGAAATCTTCCGTATGGGGACTGAGAAGAAATTAAGGGTGTGTTTTGGGTTTTTTTAAGGGTGTGGATTTTAGTTCTGCTTTCCTTCTTCTTAAAGTTACATGGACACCATCTCTCATGATAGAATTTCTCTGTGCCTCAGTTTTCTTGGACATAAAGCAAAAATAGAGGAAAAAATACTGTGCAAGTTCTTTCAAGGTCTGAAAATTCTTGATTTATATCTCAAAAGTATTTCTACATGATCCATAATTCAAGATACATGTACAATAAGATCTTTGATACAGGCACTTTCAAACTATAGAAAAGGAATATAAATTAAATATATGAATAAACTTAAGTTCATACAGTTGGTAATTAATTATTCTAATTGACTAAAAACTTGCTGTCCTGGAACATAGACTAGATCCTTCAAATACTTTTACTGAGAAACAACAAAAATGTGTAGTAAATCTATTAGAGGAATAATTTCCTTTCAAAGTTTTATATAAGATCCTGATTTATGAAAGGATGCTTGATTATTTCCTCTTGCTTTTCTAGAGGGTAAATCAGTATAGAGCTTTTAAAGAGCATTAATACTTTTTTTCCTTTTAACCTTGAGAGTAAACATTCACCTTAATTAACAAATTAGCAAATTAAGGTGGGAGAATTGGTACAGTAGGAGGTAGTATTTTGCATATGATAAAGGTTATCCCAAATCAGCTCTGGTGGGGATGGTGAGCCACTAGCTTCAGAAGGTAAGATTCTTTTGTTCAAGAAATCCAAGACTGTACATTTTGTTGCCACTTAAAGCCCAGAAGGTCAGAAATTTCAGATTTTAGGCCAAGTGCTACCTTTTTCCTGGAGGCCTTCCCTGAAGTCTTATTTTTGAAGTGGTCTATAAACAAGGGCATTTATTCCCTGCCCCCTTCCCATGTTCTCCACCCCCTCTTACCCATTACTCCATAGGATGGTGTTCTGCATTTTACATCTATCTCTGCATCCACTGCTTCACAATCACTGAAGACTTTATATCCTCAGCTTTCATGTAAAGAGTTTCTGCTACCACCCTACCAGTATTAAATTCAGGCTCTCCCCCAAAGATACTACTTTATGTCCAACCCTACTGAGTTCTGTTTGTTTTCACTAGGATGGTGGCTGGCTTTCATGCTCTTTTTTGGCTTCTGGATTATTGTTCCTTCTCTGATTTGTAAACACTGCTTCTTTTTTGAGGCTCATGAAAGCTGTCAAGACAACTCTACTCTACTTATCATCTACTGGCCTCCAGAGAATTTGCTTTGTCACTGAAGATTTTTGGCATCTGGATAACTTTACATTTCTAACCCAGTTTCTGCCATCACGTTAGGTGTTTTCAACAACCATTAATTAATTATATTGAACCATACTGTATTGAATTGATGTGATAACTGCTTCAAGCATGACCTCTCAATTTCTTTACCTCATTATCTGCAACAACATCCTTTTCAATTTCTCTTCAGCCATTCATTCTCAGAGTTGAACTCAAGACCATACAACCTTATGAATGTGTTCTTCCAAAAATCAAGAAATCAACATCCTACTCTTACCCCATAACCTTCTACTTTTCTAAATGTGGTTGTTCAATTAATGATTTTTCTCCAGACTCTTGAGTATGTCTAGTCAATTGACCATCCTCCCTTTTCTTTTTCCCATCCACTAGCTTTGATTTGTCATCTGATTAAATTCTGACCTCAGATGTACTCAATTGCTTGCTTTCTTTGTGTCTCTGCATAAACCATAGACAAAGAAAATCATAAGAGAAAAATGGATTGCTACATGATGATCATCAACCTCAGCTGTGTCTCTGGATTTCCTTGAAAATCTTACTAGGGTCACTAGTCAACTCATTCTCCAATTCTCAATGGCTGTTGCAAATTACCTTCACTCTTCTGAAACTACTGCCACCGTACCTCCTCCCGACACTCAACAGATTACATTTGCTTTCACTTAATTTAGCAGGTGGCAGTCATTCAATGGGAACTCCCTTAATTTGCCACTATCAAAGTTATAAATCTATCTTCAGAACACAGCATTGTCTCCTTCCCTCCTGTTACAATTAAAGATGTGTCTCTCTTTCTAATACTGTTTTCCTTGTGTCTTGAATCTACCTTCCCCTATTCCTTATAAATTTCATTAATAAATATCTTTTTTATCAACTGTAACTCTCTATTTTGGATCTTTTTCATCAATACCTATCTAGGACCAATTTTCTCCAATTAATATCAAAGCAGGGACACCTGAGTGGCTAAGTCGGTTAAGCGTCTGTTAATTTCAGCATGCGTCATAATTTCAGGGTTGTGAGAGCAAGCCCCATGTAGGACTCCACACTGAGCATGGAGCTTGCTTAAGATTCTCTCTCCCTCTGCTTCTCCCCTCCACCCCTATTTGCATTCTCTTTCTCTAAAAAAAAAAAAAAAAAAGGAGAACAATACAAAAGAAGCAGAGACACATTCCTTAATCTCTGTTTCCTTTATCTACTTATAGCATACCTTCTTGAGAGTGGTTAACCTCATGGGCATTCAAACTTATTGCCCATTTCTTCCTTCATTCCTAGGTTTCTGTAGCCACATTCTTGTGGTTTCTCTATCTTATCTATCCAATAATAATGGCACCCTTGAAAGTAAACCTTAAAACCTTGCTTGTTTGTTTTTCTTATCATATGTCTCTAAACAACTGAATCTAGGGCTTGAGTATCCACATATGATCTACATATGATCCACATATGATTCTCACATTTCTTATCTCCAGTCCTGCTTTGAGCTCCAAATGTGTATAGCTTACTTAATATCTACTCTTAGATATTTCAGAAAGGCTTCCAAGCTCAAATTAAAATAGAAATGACTATCCTCCATCCTCTCCAATATTTTCTCTAGTTGCCCTTAATTTATTGTCCCCATTGGAACCAACAAATGTTTTAAAAGAAATCATGTTGATCATTTTCTTTCCCTTCTAATGTCCAATGTTTCTCTCTTCATTATAGCTTTCAGTGTGCTGATCCATTTGCCTAAAGCCCTCTTTCCCTTTTCTTTATTCTCTTAATTTCTGCTCAGATGTCAGAACTCAGCTCAAACTCCCTCATGGAAGCCTTTCTGAGCATTCTCAGACCACATAACTTCATTAGCATTGTGGAACCCTTTTTGACACATATCACAATTTCAACAAAAAGAAAATTTGTATAATTAATTATCCTATATGTTTCTTACCATTTAGAATGTAGTCTCTACTAGGCCAGAGATCACGTGTCTTGATCACCTTTGTATTCCTAACACCCAAAAGGCTTTTTTTGTTGTTAATTTCTAATGGATATTCAACAAATGTATTCTTAGCAGAATGAATGGTTTGGTATCTAAATCACTGGATTTTATTAACAGTTATCTCTTAATACCCTTTGGTTAAAATACAAAATATCTTGATAGGAAAAGAATCCATTTTTAAGTTCAAACTTTGGTCTGTGATCTTAAGTTGAATATAATTTTAAATGGCTTATTTTATTGTATGGCCCAATTTTCCTTTTTATTTTCTATAATATTCCCATGTGTTTTGCTGTCACTTTCTTTTTTCTTTTAATTTTATTTATTCATGAGAGACACAGAGAGAGAGAGGCAGAGGCATAGGCAGAGGGAGAAGCAGGCTCCTCACAGAAGCCCCATCAGGATCGAGCCCGATATGGTGCTGGATCCTGGGACTCCGGGATCATGCCCTGAGCCTGCTGTCACTTTCTACATCACAAATTATGGGGTAGAAATTAATATCATGGCCTCTTAGAACTATTATCAAGGCATATAGATTTATTGAAGGAGTACAATTAACGGTACTTCTCTATTCAGTACCATATTAAATACTTAAAATGAAAATGTCATATATATATTTTTAAAGATTTATTTATTTATTCATGAGAGACACACAGAGAGAGGCAGAGACATAGGCAGAGGGAGGAGCAGGCTCCATGCAAAGAGCCCAACATGGGACTCGATCCCGGGACTCCAGGATCACGCCCTAGGCGGAAGGGGGATACTTAACCGCTGAGCCACCCAGGAGTCCCCCTTTTTTTTTTTTTTCTTATAGACTCACAGACTCACTATTTAATCTGTTTTGTGGAGTAGAGCAGCATTACTGATTTGAAATAAACTTAGGATCTTAACTTCTACATTTACCAGTAAGTGTAGGCAGATTACTTAATAGCTCCTATTCTCAGTTTGCCTATCTATAAAATGGGCCAAACACCACATAGAATAATTGATTACCTCCAAAGGTCTTCCACTTCCACCACTCACATTTTTTTCCTTTGTTAATACTCATACTAATGATTTTATGAGACCTCACTTTAAAATAATTCAATGAATATAGTTTTTCAAAATGATCAAACAGGGACTAATAAAAGAATAGAGACTAAAAAAGAATGAAATATTTACCTTTACTCATCTTAAAATCATGTTAAAACTGAAGTTGGTGACAACAGCTAACGTAGTATCTTAGATATGAAATCTATTGATAGACTCTGCTGTAAAGAAATTTAGCAGATTAATAAAAAGCTCAGGTTCTGGAGGCTGCTTGTGTTTAGCTCCTGCTCCTCCTTAACAGCAGGAGCTAAACACAAGAGCCTGTGTAACCTAAGTCTCTAAAAGTTTGAGTCTCAGCTGTACAATGGAGATAATGATAAAATATTCCTCATAAGATGTTGATAAAGACAAAATGAGATAAGGTGCATAATGCCTTTAACACCATGATTGGCATATTGAAGTTTTCAATAAGTGCTGTCAATAAGTTGAGAGAGAGAGGACATGTGACATATTTTGCCTAATGAAAATTCTTTCTTTTACACCAAGCTGATGGCCAGTCAGTAAATCTGTTAAACTCTAATTATATTAACTTCCATATAAGATGAAGAACTAGCCTGAGGCACTTGAGTGGCTCAGTGGTTGAGCGTCTGCCTTTGGCTCCGGTGGTGGTCGCGGGGTCCGGGGAAGGAGACCCACATCAGGCTCCTAAAGGGAGCCTGCTTCTCCCTCTGCCTGTGTCTCTGCCTCTCTCTCTGTGTCTCTCATGAATAAATAAGTAAAATCTTAAAAAGACAAAAAGATGAAGAACTAACCTATACTTTCTGATCTCAAAAGATTGTCTATTATTTGTCCTCCCAATAACTTCAGAAGACTTCCCGTTGATTAAGTGCAAAAACAAGAGAAATGAACTTTCAGGTCTAGTCTTTGCCTTGATGCCTAACCCTTGAGCAATGCTGTCCTCAAATAATGATTTCCATTACACTGGAAGATTGAGCCAATTATCATATATGCAAAAAGCTTTAGTAAGTTTTCATCTTGACATTATAATGGTAGTTCTAAAACAGGTGATTCTTCTCCGCAATTATAGTGATTATGAATGTGTTGGATGGAAGCTATAGTCTAGTGAGCATATGGTGATATTTTTATTAACTTTTTCTATTGTTGTTTATTAATGCTTCTTAATCCTTTTTGCTTACTGTCATTTTATTGTAGATTGTATGTATTATGTCTTGGGTGTTTGTGTATAATTTCCTTGCTTTCTTTCTCATACTTTAGTTATAATTGGTAGACACTTGGAACATTAAACTCTGATTGTTATTTTATCCACCAAAGCTTCTCAAACTTCCCAAGGTTTTTAGCTCTGGGTCCTTCTTACATACAGATATGAATCAAAATCTGAATGAAAGTTGGATGAAATGTTATACCCCCTCCCCTGGTCTGGTGGTAGTAGGTGCTTTGCATTTAATTAATCCTACTAATGAATGCTATCTTTGGCCCAAGAAAGAAAATATAAAATTGCTATAATAGAGATTTCTGCTTCCACACTTTATGAGGTCATGGTAGAGGTCAAGATAGAAATAGCTATTTAATTTCTTTGCCATCAGAATAGTCTCTTGATCATCTGTCAACAAACCAATGAACATTTGCTTTCAAAAAAATAAGAAATCTGAAGTTATGATGATAGTGACCCGAGACACCAAAGAGCAAATTAGTATTTTTGTGGCTGAAGAATGTGACGTGACGCATTGTTTTTGTGTCTCAATGGCCGTATGTTCCTGCTGGCTATATCTGGTGAGCCATTTTCTTTTAAATGATGTTCTCTTGCATTCCTTCATTTTGCAAGATGTCTTTCAAGTTACAAACACAGGAAAATAGTATAGAGCTTTGATGAAAACATTGCTTCCCATGGATGTGTGAGAGGTTCCAAAGTATCATTTTCTAAGCTTATGTAAGTAGGCTTCTGATAGTCTTCAGTCTAATCCTTCATTATGAATACTTGAGTATTGAAAAGACCATTTTGTATAAAGAGAACTAATACTATCTACTACAAATTTATCTATTAGCCATTAATAACATTTTGATTATGCTGAGCCCACTTGACTCTAAAGTAATAATATGTTCTTCAATATTTTATTGATTTTGGCCCTACCTGAACAGGATATTTCAAACATAAGTATTAAAATGGAAAACTGTAAAAGTCTAATTGATAAGAATAAGAAACATATTACATTGTAAATTTCCCACTGAACTTTTTTGAAGCATTTTGATTTATTTTATACCATAAACCCATATTTTTATCTAAGCCACTTTGATGCAGTATAACATTGGAGGATTTTTTTAATTTTTTTTAAAGAATTTTATTTATTTATTCATGAGAGGCAGAGAGAGAGGCAGAGACACAGACAGAAGGAGAAGCAGGCTCTTCTCAGGGAGCCCGATGTGGGACTCGATCCCGTGACCAGGATCACGCCCTGAGCCAAAGGCAGACACTCAACCACTGAGCCACCCAAGTGTCCCAACATTGGAGGATTTTAAATGCTGAATATCTGCTGAATCTGGTATAGTCAATTATTCTTTAGTTCAGATCAACAATTATTATTCTTAGTCTTACGCAATAGTTAAATCAATTAACCAGAAGGACTGAATACAAATACAATTATCTATTAGACTCAAATATATATTTCTGTTGTCAACTAGAATGTTTTTGATTGGTATAAAAATCTAATAAAAAAACAGGTTCATGTATTCTGTAAGATTGAGTTCCCACTAGGTAGCTCCAGAATATAGGTATATCAAAAATGAGAAGAGTATTTGAAATTCGCTAGTTTATGTTAATGAACATTCTTATAATGGCTGCCAGGGGGACAGCTTTTATTGGAATTATCTTTTGTGAGTCCTCTTCATTAAAGGGTAAGGTCTTACTAAAGTGAATAATTATCCTTCATCCAGGACTACAATGTCAACTGTAATGAGTAGATTTGTTAATACCTCCTTCCAGGTAGCCCAAGTTCTTCATCTGTAGCCATTAATTTGGTGACAGCCAATAATTATTTTAACTGGCCCCTGATGCTGAAATGCACAGATGGCTTTCTTCCTGTGTAGTGCAGGGAACATTTCTAAATTTCTGAGAGGTTTCTGTCACTCCCCAAAGAATTTCCTGACAGCAGTGACATTTGGCCTAATCATTTATTCTCTGTTACAAGGCCTCCCTGCAGTGGCTCTCTGCATCAGGAAAGCTTCTGTGGTCTTAGAGCCACAGCCACCAACATCTGCTGCCAATATTCTGCTTGAAGTGTCCCAGCTTCTCTTAAAAAAATAGTACCCCCTTCATTCATAGAACCCCTTTTAGGTTATTATCCTGGAAACAATGTCAAACTCAAAGTTTCATAGGGGTATACTTCTCCAAATTATTAATGAAAAGACATTTTAAGATATAATTGGAATAACATTGAACATTTTAATAAAATGTAACCTAAAAAGTAATAAAAATAAACTCATTTTTATTTCATAAATAATTCAATTATAATTGGATAATTCTCAGGCGGAATGTAACAAAATGATAACAATCATTGGTCTCAGCAATGGAGTTACAGATTTCTCCTTTGAGTCCCGTATTTTGCAAACACTATAAAATAATTACAAAAAATTACTTAAAAATGCTAAAATAATTGTAATATGGATGAACATAAAGAAAAATAATATGAAAAGACTACTTTCAAAGATTTTGCCATATACTTTTACTGTAATAATTTCATCTATGATATTTATACCAGTTAGCTGTTACTATTCCATATATTTTTAAAGTTATATAGGAATACTTTCACTTCTTTGTAACTTTCACTCTTGTGTGTGCATTTTTTCTTATTTATATCCTTCTCCCTTTCTCTCCCTCCTATATAACTGTACTTTTCTATATGAAGCTGTAAGAGAAAAAATGATGTGAGATCTCTGTTGGGAAATAGTGTATTGGCCTAGGTTAGTGGTTCAAACCAAAAAATCAGTAAGGATGGAATTGTTTTACGTCTTTGAAAATCTCTTTAATGTTTGATCTAATAAAGCACAGCTGAATTTTTATATCTGCTTCTGCATCTGCCATATCACACAGCATGTAGCCCCTAAAACATCTACACTGCTGTTGAGAATGAAGATTAAGAAAAAGCGGGAAAATACCAATGACATCTAAGTTTTATTATAAAATAGTTTTGACCTTGTGAACTCATTGAAAGATCTCTGGAATACAGACCACACTTTGAGAACTGCTAACCTAGGATAGACATTTTATTTCTATAGTCATATAGTGTTCCATTTTACTGAATGTACTTTATTGATAGAAACTGCTCTGCAAATAAATATTTGTATTACTTTGAGGTTTCCTTTTTTATAAGAAAGCAGTCTGAATATATTAACCAGATTCAGCCTCGATTTCTTGTATGCATCACATTTTCCCAATGCATAATTATGAATTATGCATTCATAATTTTTGATAGGCCTTTCTTAATTGGATGATTTGAATTTCAGTACTGTCCAAATTTTGTGACTGTGCCCCTCCCCCATGGTTTTTAATAATTTGGGAACTTCTGATAGTAACATTAATTAAGCACTCTCTTTCTCTGTCTCCAGTTACTGGAAATCCCTGATATAATGCATTTCAATACAGAAATCTTTTAAGACTACTCTGTGGTTTTGAAAAGATCATCAAGAAATTATGGTTTCTGTAATTGGAGTAATGTATCAAAATAGATGAATTCCAAAATTATAATAATTTCAGAAATTGTCCTGAGGCAAAATTTGTTCTACTGTCTTAAGTGTGTACATTTTCTTGTTAGGAAAAAGAGACACAATCTGAAATCCAACTCTAATTTTCCCTGAGGCATAGAAGAGAAGACCTTAGTAATTATTTGTCTTTTTCATCCAATCACTTAGTGTCTTCTTTTCTTATTTTTGCCAACGAATCCAAAAAATAAAGATCCCCATAAGGAGAAAATGTTCTCTTGGAATGGCAGTTCTTAGACTTTCAGTCATACTTTTACCTTTGACTCATTCTTTGCAATATTTTGCAGCTTTTCACAGTAACAAAATGTCCCTTAGTTAAAATTTTTTGAACATATTATTTTGAATTAGTCTCTCACCATGCACTGTCCATGTGATGTCATTATTGAGCACATCGTGGAACCAAATCTAATTATTTTTTTCATTTTGAAGGAACTGAATAAGCAAAATCTCTTTTAAGACTTGGCATCGAAGCTCTGTTCAGAATATGACTTATATCTTAATATTAACTCTGAATGTCCAAATATAGACAGACCATAAGCATTTAGATATATGACCAGTGTAGCTAATTTAGGTTTGCTATTTTAGAGTATGTCTACCATGTACCAGACCTTATCTGATACAACTTAATGGCTCAAGTAGATATTTGCTGAATGAATAAATAATGATAATGGCCATTATTATCATCACTACTATTAATCATTATTATATCAGTATTTGTAAGCCCCTCATCTTTTTTTGCCTTTTCTTTCACTTCTTTCCTTCTATGGTAGGCTGAATAACAGCACCCCAGAGATATCTCTCTTAATCCCTAGAACCTGTAAATATATTACCTTCCATGGTAGAGGGACTTCACAGATATGACTAAATTAAACACCTGAAATGGAGAGATTATCCTGGATTTTTCTTATGAGCTATATGCAATTATGAGAATCCTTGTAAGAAGGAGGCGGGAGGTTCAGAGTTAGTGTCAGAAAATGAGACAACAGAAGCAAGAGATTGGAATGAGTAAGGGAGGGACTACAAGCCAAGGAATATAGACAACTTGTAGAAGTTGAAAGGACAAGGAAACAGGCTTCCATGAAGCCTCCAGACAGCTCTGCAGACACCTTGATTTTGAAGGTCTAACCTCCAGAATGAAAGAGAATAATTTTGTAGTGTTTTAGCCACTGAGTTTGTGGGAATTTTTTTACAGCAGCAATAGGAATCTAAGACACCCTTTTACTCCCATTTCTTTCTATATCCTGTGCCATTAGATGTAGTCTCTAGAATTAAGCACCTATAGTAGTGCTTAGCATTTCAATTGGATGGTATGTGGAATTCACATTTAAGTTCAACCCTCTTGCCATAGCTGACAGGCTTCTACAATATGCACAATGAAAGACCTGTGACTTCAGTCAACTCAAGAGCATCCCTGTCTTTGTGTTGATGAATGTAAATACATTCAAAGGAACGTACACTGCCCATTTCAGAATAAGTTGTTCTTGAACTTTGTACTTGTAAAACTTAACCCTATCTCTTTATTAGAAAGTAATATTAAATTTAGCTTAAAATTTAAGAATGCAGGGTCATGAACTTAAGCAAGGCAGGCCTCTAGTGATGTTTATGTTACCAGCATAGGTATGATCTTAAAACATTTAAATTATTGAAATACCATTAATAGGTACATATATTTATTCCAATAGCTACTGAGGTCTATTTCATTGTTCACAATCAATAACTAAAATCCATTTTGTATAACATAAAAATAATTTATCAAACCCATGAACATTGACTAGGGTTTTGTTTTATTCCTTCATTAATGGAAACCGAATTGCAACTGCTATTGTTTATCTTATGCATCTTAGAACAGAAAGAACCAAACGTTAAAGATTGGATCAATTAGCCTGTCCACAGAAAGTTAATTTATACCTCTAAGGGGTAGGAAAAAATATTGGCTATAACACTTGGCTGCATTCTTCCCTTTGGTTCACTCTACCAAATGTAGTTTTACATTTTTTGCTCTTGGTAGAATTCTGTCTATATCAGGAAGAATGCAAATAGATGTGGTATAAATTCCTTGCTTATGTAAATATTATTCTAACTGTAAAATAACCAACCGTTTTTGCTGAGATAGACTGAGAAGGCTCTGCATTGCTTTGCCTATAATTGGTTCCCAAGGGGACTTGCACAATCCATGATTTCAGATAAAATGGAGAGCAATGAAGGAGTTACAAATTATAAAGTAATTATGACTGGACTAGTCAATAAAATCTCCCAATCAGTTATTAGAGTGTTGTGTGTAAGATGTTAGGAGACTAAAGTATAGAAATGTTGCCATTAACTAATGAGTAATTTGGTCATAATTCTTGGTAAGACAGTAAGACCTTTAGTCATTTTTTAACCTAAACTTTCTCTAAGAGGTTATGTAGTGTAAGGCAATATGATTAATATTACCATTCAATAATTTTAAGTCATTTCTTCTGAAGAAACACATTCCACTAATGGGTCTGAGTACAGTCCTCACTGGAAGGTTCAGACTTGGATCAGATAGCCTGGGCTTTCTATCCACTTATTAATTATGTGATTTTGAGTGACTTATTTATCACGGAGACTTGTTTATATAATCAATATTATGGTAAATCATTGTAAGTCATTGAATTGTTTTTGGAATGTAATGAGATATTGTATCTGAATTGGCCCAAATAGGATGTTTTATATAGTAGTACTAAATATATTTTCAAATATCAGTGGCTTAACTCCCAAGAAGTGTTATGCCCTGTTCATGTTACAGAGTTTGGTTATTGGGAGCTTTATTGCATACAGTCACTCAGAGAGTTATCAGTGACTCTAGGACATATGACATCCAAAGATGTGATGACACGGATCAGAGATGAGAGAGACACAACAATCCTGGAAGTTTGGCTCACAAGTGATACATGTCATGTTTCTTGGTTTATAGACCAGGGAGACTTGGAAACGGAATCCTGGGAATGTGGATATTTGTGGGTATGGTCTTTCTCACAACATCTAAGATGCTTAGCAAGATGCCTGGCACATAATTTGAAATGCTCAACAAATGTTAGCGATTGCCTTTGATTTCATCATTGTATGGTTATATTAGAGTTAGTACAGTTTATAGTTAAGGATCCATTACTAACTCTGACTTTGGATAAGCTTTGAAAAGTCTCGAACCACCATTTCTTCCATTCATGAAGTTGTTGAAAGGACTAAAAATGAAATGTTATAAAGACTACCACATAGTATATCCTGACTTTGTTGCTACCATTCATTTTTTTTCCTTTTTATCTATCCATTGATTTAAACCAATTAAATGCCTATATATGTGTGCTTTTAATGTAATGGTGTTAAGATTTCATGACTCATTCTAGCATTTATAAGCTAATAAAATATTGATTTTCCCATTTGTAGCAGATATATACAATCATTAATCATTCACTCAGCAGGTATTTATTAAGAGTGCACTGCATTTTCTAGGCTATAGATAAACAATAAACAAAATAGGAAAGTTCTTTGTTTTGGTGGAGTTTGGATTCTGGGACAGAGAAGAGGGAAACAGGCAATAAACAAGCAAATATAAATAAATAAACTGTGTAATTCAGATCATGATATTTCCTATGGATATACTAAAATAGGAAGATATGATAAGGACTGGCAAATATTTCATTTTTTATGATCAGAAGTGGCCTTATGATGAAGAAGCAGCATTCAGCTGCTATTTAAATGGCAAAAACAGGGCAGCCCAGGTGGCTCAGTGGTTTAGTGCCACCTTCAGCCCAGTGTGTGACCCTGGAGACTCGGGAGTCCCATGTCGGGCTTCCTGCAGGGAGCCTGCTTCTCCCTCTGCCTGTGTCTGCCTCTCTCTCTGTGTCTCTCATGAATAAATAAATAAAATCTTCAAAAAAAAAAAAAAAAAGAAAGAAAGAAAGAAAGAAAGAAAGAAAGAAAGAAAGAAAGAAAGAAAAGAAAAGAAAGAAAAAAATAAATGACACAAACGTATCTGGGGCGGAAGACTTTTCAGGGCAGAATTGCAACTACAAAGTCCCCAAGCAAGGGCTCCCTGGATTCTTTCATATGTAATTAGAGCAGAGTGAGCAATAGACAGAGTCATTAGAAATGAGGCAATAGAGATAAGTAGGGGCCTTTGCCTATGAAAAGAGTTTGATTCCCCCCACCCCACCCCACCCCATAAATTTGGTTTTCAAGCAGGAGAGGAACACAACCTTAGTTTTACTCTAGAAAGATCACTGGCTTAAACATCTGGGCGGATGGTACTTGAGATCAAGATGGCTGAGAAAAGAACATGTTGTTTATGGGAGATCAAGTGTTATACTCTGGACCTGTAACTTTTGATATGCCTCTTAAATGTCTGACTGGCTGTCATTTATATGCAAATCTTTTGGCCTTTCAAATAATATAAGAATATTATATTAGGTTTGTATGTATTTCTGAGTTTGTTATGAATGAAATTCAGTAATGGAATGAATCTGTATCTTTCCCTTCCTATGCCCTGTTGCAAGAAAGTTTAGAGTTTACTTTAGAAGTTCATAAATTCCCTCTTAGGAAATATTTGATAGGAATTATAAAAATAGACTTATCAATACAGGCAAATAAATTTTTCTCTAGGATTATAAACAGAAAATTTATTTTCAATTAAAAATTCTTCCAGGGTCCAAAGATTCAATCAGAAAGAAGGAGTAGCCTTTATTATAATAGGCTTATATAGCTTTCTTATTTTAAAAAGAACCATGTCTTTGTTTTTTTCCCTAGGCTGGAATTTTGAGTCAATTGAGTAGTGTGTTATAGTCTACTACTTCCATGCCCATCTGATGTAGTACCCAAGAAAAAAATGAGAGATGCAAGAGGCCATATTGTATGACACACATGATAACAAGCAGCATAGGGTAAATACATTTGTCATTTCAGGGAAGTTCTTACCTGACACAGTCTTGGGAAAGCCTGTTTTGGAAAGATAAATGGATGAAGCCATTTAAGATGATGAATTAAACCTGCCTTTTATCTTTTTAATCGTGTCTAATAAAATAGTTTATATTGATCAGGGAGCCCTACCTTCCCTGATCTAAGATAAAATGTTGTACAAGATACACATTGTGTGGAGAAATAGTCTGATTCCTGTTTATTGGTATGTAACTCCTGCAAGTTCAGAAACTTTCTTTGTGCTTACTAGTTATGACTTCATATCTCAGGGTCAGAGTTCCAATTTCAGCACACAAAGCCCTTGCTTTTGGCAGTTGATGGCCTGTTATTATGGGCAGAGATTAAAATTACCCTGGGCCAAGATCTATAATTTTCTATATTAAGTCTTGGACCAATGCCATAATGCTAGTAAAGTGAGGTATCAGTGACTCATTTAAAATTCTTTTTCTCATGAAGCAGTCAGACTAACAATTCTGTTAAGTCCAGTAAATGGGATAAATCTGGACCACTTTAGTTTTGTGTTTTAAATAAAACACTGTAAATCCACACAGTGGATATGGCTTTCCCCCTCATTTTTGTAGAGTGCCAGGACACCTGTTCTCAATACAGAACAGAGCCAACTCATTGTTCCTCCTTATCCTGGATACCTCCCTATGTCTGTGATGAAGGGAACAAAAGTATTGTTTCTCAATTGCTGATGATCATTCAAGAAGGAAGAGAAGGTCAACTCACAGAAATCCTTTCCTCCAAAGACAGCTATGTGAGGTCTACACAGCAGATAGCCAGGGCACATGGACAGGCCATCAGGAATGTATTCACAGCATCTTTCTCCAGTATGCCATTGTCATTTTTTCAAATGTTTATATTTTATGACTACATCATTTAGCATTGTTCTAGTGCTGCATTACTCTGTTATAACTGATATTTAACTGCAGCTCAGAGGTATCTATTTTGTCTTTTTTTTTATTTGAAGCTAATGCTTAGAGTAATAATAGGCTTTAGATTTTGATCAGGAATAGGTTCTAGAACAACAGTTGAACTTAGAAAGTCCAAGAAGGAAGTCCAAGGAAAATCCAGGGACCTAAAAAATTATCCTATAATAGCCTTCATATATTCTGTGAATTTCCTAAAAACACTTTGAGAAAAAAAAAATGAAGAAAAAGAAGAAGAAGGAAGAGGAGGAAGAGACTAGAAGGGGGCAGAAATGTTAGATAAAACCATATTGGTATACTATGAATAATCATAATTATTGATGCTGGGTGAAGGGAATATGATACCATTCTCTCCACTTCTGTATGTGTTTGAAAATTTTCATAAAGAGAAGTTATTTTTTAAATAAATAAATAAACAAAAATAGGTGTATGGGATAGGTGAACAGTTTGGGTTTTGGGTTTTTTGGTTTTTATCTCAGACAAATTTGAGGTTTTATGTCACTGATAAGTCAGCATCAGAAATGTATGAGGACAATCTAAAACCTATGTGGTGATTAAGGGAAAGAAATACTATAATTCTAGGACATTTTTCAATTTCAAATTGTGAGTGATGAAATGTACTCCTAGGAGTGTAATTGAAATCATTTTTATTTGATCAGAAAATCACAAAAGATATTTTTGTGATGGTTAATATATTTGCAGCCTTTTAGAGATATTCAATATTCTTTTCTCTAATAACACAGATCTAAATAGATATGTTTCACATTGAAAAATAGCTCAATTAAGGAATTGTTTTATCAGACCATTTGAGGTGATGCTGCAAATTCTCTTTCAGATTCAGATGTATTTATATAACTATGCCATTATTAGAGAAATTGGGAAGGTCCAATAATGTTGGAAGAACAAAACCAACAACAATCCTGCATATATATACCTATATATATAAAATTTTAAGCAGGAAACACTTTATACTGCATTTCCATTTTGATGACCATTGTAATAACAATGCTAAGTTACAGTGAATTCCACTTATTTAACAATAAAAAAAATCTAAAAATAAAATCTGATTCCATTTAATTTAAGAATCTAGAGGTAGTAGCTCAGACACTGGAATTCTGTATTATTAGAGGAAAAATATGAGTTGCTGACTATTTGCAGCCTTTATTCCTCTTCTGCTTCCCAGGAATACTTTATATATCTGGTTTTTGTTATTCTGATAAAGGTAATACATAAGCAGAGTTGAAAATTTGGAAAGACCTGGGACAGACTAGCAACATTCTCTTTTAGAAAAGTACTAACAAGAAATAAGATTAGATGCTAGATGATCTGGGAACAGGGGAGTGCAAAGATAGGCATCTGTGAAGATTGTGAAAGTCCTGGAGCAGATGGGATATCCATAAAAACTAGGAAGAAAAAAAGAGAAAGACTTATTAATGGGGTATTTTTGTTATTTTCTTAAGATAGTATGGTAGAATTGAATTGCTTTTTAATATTTCTTAATTATTTGTCTTTGCACTTGATTCCATGCTGAGACTGGACCATAAAGGAGGCCAGCTTTATTCATGCTACATAATCATTCACAAATTAAATACTTAGTTAATGTTCATTGACATACATGGATGAATGCCCACAAAGGAACTATCTTCTTATCTGCCCACTTCATCCTCTCTGCCATTGTCTGGTTCCTTTGAGATTATATTATTGCTACTTTTCTGGACTCCTTTGGGACTAACTGAAGGAAATTTCTATCCTGCTCTCCATTGTTTCTAGATAATTGGGAGCAGATGGAATGAGGATGATTTTCATTGATTCTTTTGATGAAGGATCTTAGATATCCTGTCCTTCAGCACTCTTATTTAAAAATGAAAACATTTATTCCATTGGAATTTACAAAGAAATACAACCCACTTATTTAGGTTTGGCAGTGGAAGCATCCCCACATAACTAGGGACAGCTAGACCTTGAAATTTGATTTTCATCTCATGAGATGCAACTTCCTCCTGAGGTTCCCTTGTTGTCACCATGCTAACCTCTAAAAATGTCAAATCCTCTTTCAGTCTGGAACAAGGGGTGTCAGGATTAGAACCCCAGTAGCTTTCAGATCTCTTCTCCTATCACCTTTCCCCTTCTTTACTTGGATCACACACTTAATTGTCATTTTACCAAAAAGTCAAGTGCACACACTAATCTCAAGGTATTTGTACTTCTGTCTCTTTTCCTGGAACATTGTCTTCAACGTGTCTTCACAGCTTGCTCCTTCCTTTCATTTATGTCTTTGTCTAAATCTTTACAGATTATTGTATCTAAAATACCACTCCCTTTCCTGTCACTTGCAGCCCCTTACACACCTTGACTATTTATTCTCAGCACTTAGCACCAATGAAATCATATTTATAAATTTAAGTATTTATTGGCTGTCTCTCTTTACTATAGTATAATGTTGGTGACAGTAGGGACTTGATTTTGTCCACAAGTCTAGTTCTGCAAGATCTAGAATAAGGCCTGGCATGTTATAAGTGCTCCATCAATTATTATTGAATGAATGAGCATTCTTAATGTTCTTCCATTACTGTTGGGAAAAAACTGTAAGTCATTCAAGATTGTGATAATTGTGACAAGAAATAAGGAGAATAGGATAATATGATATAGGAAGCAATATATAATGAACTATAGAATATCAAAGACCTGGGCTTAAATCCTGATTCTGACATTTATTAGCTGTGTATAGTTGCCTAATTCACCTAAACTTTCTGATCTTTATTTTTTCATCTCAAAATGGTTTCAACTCAAAAACAGGTTATTTGAGGGAATAAAAGTGATAGCGCACTAAAGCCTTTAGCACAATGGCAAAGCCATAAAAAGCTTCATTTCAAAATTGGCAACTGTATGATTTACTTTACAAAAGTTCATCTGTTCTTTAGAACCTACGGTTTTCATCAAATCATAAATTGCAATATGCTTTCTTTTTACTTTTATACCTACCAATTAGGAGAATATTCTGATATATCTGTTCTCATATTTTGAAAAAAAAAAAAAAAAAGGAGGGTTCTCCTTCCTGACCACTTAAAACTAGTCTTCTCAAGACCAGCTTCCCATTTGAGGAACCAGGTGATTGATTTTAGATATGGATATTCTGCTTTAGAATATTTAAATATGGATATTCAGCTTCCCAGGTGAACACCCACATGATTGATTCCAGATAGGAGTCCCGTTCAGAAGACCTCTCTACTCCTCTGAAGGCCTCAGGCTATCAGCCAAATTGGGTGTATTGTGATACACTCAATACCAAGTCAGCAAATCTAGTAAGAGTATTATTTCATTTCATTCATTTCCTTCTCAAGCAGGACAGATGTTGGCTTCATGTTAGCTAACTTTCTTTAAGAGCATCCAAAATGGAAAAAGTAAAGACTGGTGGTACTTTGTCCTTTATTTCTTCTGGCAAATTTGACAGGATCTCTCATGGGTTTTGTCTACAAGAGTGAAACAAAGCAGAGTGTTTTATAGTAATGCAGCATATTGAAGTCCTTTCACAAAGTCGACCCTGGTAAAACAGATCATAATCTATATAAAAAGAAAGCTCTCCTTCTTACCACTTTAGGTTTTATAAAGTCTAAAATAGAACCTTTGAACTCTCATCACTTCTGAAATTCATCACCGTGATGCCTGAAGAGTTTCAAGTCTATTTTCAATCTACTGTACTATTTCTATGGGGGGGAACAAAAGGAAGGCATGTCTCCGGGATAATGGCTCTAAAAGTAGCACTTTTTATATGTGTCCCCAAAACATTAATAATACTTATCATTTATTGTGCGTGCTTTATAGTGCATAAAAGCTATCCTTCTGCCTATCTTACATAATGGTCACATAATCAATCCCAGTCTTTTATTCATTCAACAAACATTTACTATATGCTATTATATACCAGGTTTGGGGTTAAGTGCTGAACATGAAGTCATGCAATCCCATGATTTAGGGGCAACCACAATTTATAAGTTCCAGAGATTTTTAAGTGGCTGGTCCAAGGTTTTATAATGAATAAATGGTAAAACTGAGTCAGGCAAATAAAAGCCATTATCAGCAAAAGGATCCTATAAATAATCCCTTCCACTATCCTCAGTTTGTGAGAACTACATCAAATGTGACTTTTTCCTTTCAGGAAATATCTGGTTGGTGACTTCTACATGTTTTGTATCTAATCATCATGCCCAGCAAATACATGCTGTGTTCAATGCAAAATATTTACTTCTTCAATTATGATTATTTTTAAGTGAAAATGAACAAACTACCAAACTGCAATTAATGAGAGTATGTCCAAGAAGTGGCTAACCAAATTTGCAGTAATCTTTAGCCAACAGGGAAATGTTTTTCAGTACCTACTTCAGATAAGAAAGCCTTTATAGACTTACTAAACATTAAATGCATTACCAAGAGGGACAGCTGGGTGACTTAGTCAGTTAAGCATCTGACTTTGGCTCAGGTCATGATCTCAGAGTCCTGGGATTGAGCCCTGCATCTTGATGCTCCTAACCCTGCATCTGGCTTCATGCACAGTAGAGAGTCTGCTTGTCCCCTTCCTGCCCCCTCACTTGTTTGCCCCTGTGCTCTCCCTCTCTTTCTCTCTCTAAAATAGATAAATAAAATCTTTTCTTAAAATTTATTTATTCATGAGAGACAGAGAGAGAGAGAGAGAGAGAGAGGCAGAGACACAGGCAGAGGGAGAAGCAGGCTCCATGCAGGGAGCCTGACGTGGGATTCGATCTCGGGTCTCCAAGATCACACCCTGGGATGAAGGCAGCGCTAAACGGCTGAGCCACCCAGGCTGCCCAGATAAATAAAATCTTTAAAAAGATAAATGTGTCATCAAGAAATTCAGAGACTCTATATAGAAATAGTTTTAAAACTTGACAGATACATCTCCTGCCTAAATGCTTAAAGTACAGTCTTGGTGTATTTAGCTAAGAGGTTGTAGAAGGAATAATCACAATGTGTTCTCTGCCATTGTTAAGCCATAGGACAGTTCTCAGAGTATCTGCCCTAAAAAAAAGCAAAACAGGCAAGCTTACTAAAAGTGTATGTGTATGTGTGTGTGTGTGTGTGTGTGTGTCTGTGTCTGTGTATCTGTGTGTGTATGTGTGATCTGCTATGTTCTAGGAATTACATTGTGAATTTATAATGTAAAGATGAATGATGCAGAAATCCTACCCTGGTGAGGCCTTAGAATTAGTAGAGAAAGATGCAGAAATCCTACCCTGGTGAGGCCTTAGAAATAGTAGAGAAAGACATATAACATCAGTGAGCTGAGGTGTCTTATGCATGCCAAATTTGATGTCTGTGTGGTAAATGCATTAAGGAAGAGATTGGAATTGACTTGATTCGTTTATTACTTGTTTAATGTCTGCTTTGATACCAGAAAGAATGCTTTAAGGGCTAGTACTGTGTCTATTTTATTCCTGCTTATATCTTTCAAGAATTGCACAAGACCTGGTATATAGCACTATGTTTCTAGTTAATTTTGAACGACTTTCAGGCAGGGGGAACGAATAAATTGAATGAATGTATTAAACAATTAATTAATGGTAAGTTCTCTCCATGAGAACTTGGCAGTTGGAAAAAGAGGTCAGGAAAGATTCTATGAAAGTGATTAAGTGGGAAAAGAGGGAAGCCCATTTAGATAGAGGAAGCAGTATAAGCAAATCTGGAAATATGTGAAAGGTCTCAACCTTTTTAGGAGCAGTCCTGTGAGTGGAAATGAAGATGTGTATATTTAGGTCCCAAAGCTAAATGTTGTTTTATGTGAGAGAGCTTGCACTTTATCGAATAGGTGGACACGTGGGGAGTTGATATGATAAAGATTACATTTTAGAAATATCTATAAGCAATTCAGATAAAGCACCTTTAATGTTCAATCCCAATGAAAGAATTGGTACCTATATAAGAAAAATGAATTTAGGACAGTTACCCAAACCTCCCCTGGGATAGTGTCATGCTAAGCATTTTTATCCTTTTGTTTCTATAACAAGAACAAACAGATATTCTACTTTAGGGCCATTTGTATGCATTGTTTTTACACTAAACTCTTCCAGACGTGGGGCTGCCATATTATGTGTTTATTTTTTTATGACTCCTTAGACTGACTTATCCCTAGATGTTTATAGCATGTGTGGTCTTTAACACCTTTTTGAAAAGCTCAGTTTCTTATGTCTGGATTAAATTTATTTAATATTGATTAGTAAGTGATTCAATCTACATGAAAGCCCTCTTGAAATCATCACAGTTTCAGTGCCTTGCCCAACTCTTTGAAAAAGCTCAGTCCCAAGCCATTTCCCCTGTAAATCCTTCACCTACTGAAGATGAGGTTTTCATCCCAGATGATGTCTCCAGCCTTGTTCACTGATACCTACAGTGCAATATACAGCTTTCACTTTGAAACTGGATTATATTTATTTCTGCTAACGCAGTTCATTGCATTTGGGAATTCTTTCTGTCTCTAGCACAGGAAATATATGCTTAGTAACAGCATGTGGGAAATTGAGATATGTTTTCTTGACCTGAGTTTGAGTTCAGTCTGGGAGTGCCGAAGCGTTTCCTTCCTTGGTGGGGGATCATAAGTGGATACTGGGAAGAATCCTGATGTTTTTCATTATCGGATTCCTTCCTACCGTCCTCCTTCCATTTGTTTTTCCTGGGGCAGTTGACCTGAGATCCACATGAAACTGGAATTACACCTGGGATTAAGACTTGGAATTCTTTCTTGTTTTTTTTTTTTTTTTTCTTTCTTTTTCCAGTAGACTGGGTGGTTATATATTTAAATATGGAAATGATGGGACTCTATGCTCTCTTAAAAGAGGAAGATGTGCTCTCACTGTTCAGTCCTTTACAATTTCATTAATGTAAGGAATCTTAAGAAGTTACTTTATCTGTCTGCATTTATTTAGTAATTTGATCAACAGATAATGAAATGTGGATTATCCTCAGACTCTGTGAGGCCACTGGGGTGGATGGTAGGCAAAGGTGAATAGACCCAGCTCCTGACTTCAATCAAATCAAATTTTCATAATAGTAGAAAGAACATGGAAATGCATTATGGAAATTTAATGAGCTTTAGCTGGTCCCCTAGTGATGGACATTTATAAATTATGGTGCATGATAATTATGTTACAATACCGAGCAGCGTTTCAGAAGGGTGATATGTGCTAATATGGAAAGCTCTTCATGCATAATTAAGGTACACAAAGAACAAAACCAACATGCTGAGCAATAGTGCCCCCTTTAGAACTGAAAACAACCCAAAACAAACCAAGAAACCAAACAACTAGAACAAGTGGTTTAGTAAATATATATTTATGCACTTTCCTGGAAGGAATTATTAAAAAATAAAAAAGAGTGGGGGAGTTGAGAGGAGGTCTTGTACTTTTTAAAAATTTTAACCTTTGTATAGTTTCAATTTACTACTTTATAATGTTTCTTCTATTTTTGTGTTTATTCATTTTAAGTATCAAAGGGGTGATTATAGCTATTTTTTCTTTGTGTACATCTTTCTAAAAGTGTATTGTTACATTGGGTATATAATAATATTACATACAGTATGCAAAGAGCTCTATCAGAGTCAAGTACAGTGCCATGGAAATATGGAAATATGAGACAAGACAAGATATGGCCCATCTTGGTCAATAAATAAGATTCTCTTATTTTTATCTTAGAAAACTTACCCTTAATGGTTTATCTTCCAACTATAGGAGGTTCCCCAATTGATAATTGGTTATGTAAGTCAGTTGTAGATAAGCAAGTTGGTGTTTTTTCGGAAGTGCTGATACTCTCTACTTTCTTGGTATCAAAGCATTGCGTTCATTCAGCACAGATAATGTTTTAGCAATATTCCTTATAAAATGAATGAAATTTAACCTTCAAATGTATTCTCTGTGTCCCATCTACATGAAACATTAACTTTCTCATCTAATTTATCCCCCTTTAGGGCTTGGTTTTTCTTCTAAAAATAATCTCTTCTTATATCTGTAAAGAATTAGCAGACAATTTTTACAAACACAGAAAAAAAATGCTGTTTTATTACATAAAACAGAGGTGAGCTTGAAATAATTACGTAGGCCATAATATAACTTATCAAAAAGTGATTTTCTCTCTCATGTCTAGGCAAACAGCTATTCTCTGCTTTTATTATCACTGTGGGGCATTTTCCTCTTCTGTAAGGCTATTATGCATAGTAGAGAATTATATTTGAAACTAAATATAAGCATTAATCCATTACTGAGAGATAAAATTGGGAATGTATCTGCAAATCACACTTCATTTAAGTTTAATTAACTTTTTATTTATTTCTACCTTTTTGGTTTATATTTCTGTGCTCATTTTGGCCTAAATGATAGAAGTAAAGATGTATCTGACACTTGTAAATATAGCCCATGTGATTTGTTTTTTCTATTAAAACGAACTACTATTAGAATAGCACTGTAAATCATCTTAGAAGATCTTATTAGTTGCCTAGTGTTCAGTTGTAACTCTAACTTGAGGGTAGAGAACCGCTGTAATCATATCTTAAAGAATATTCCATCTTTTTGCTCCATCCCCAAATTGTGAAGTCAATCACAAAAACTGCTTGAAACTCATTTCCTTTTACCTCCCATAGTAAGGAAGGTAGAAAGTAAGCGGTCGGAGAATGTTTGATTAGAAATCCAGAGTACACCATTCTGGGTGTGACTTTGCCACCAGCTACCACAAATTAGTTGACAAATCATTAAACTTTTATTTTCCTTATTGGCAAAATAAAAGGTTTGAATTAAATAAATTTTAGGATCAGATAACAGAGGCTATATATCTTCCAGGATAAAAGTCTATTGCAACTAAGAAGTATTCAAATGATTACAATTAACTTATTATAATACATAAAACATAATTAAATGGTAAACAAGATGCTAGAAGTCAAAAGGCAGTGTAACCAAATAGCCAACTTTCTTATAGGTAAAGGCTTTCTGACTCTAAAATGTAGTAATCCTGTGTTGTTAGTTTGAAGTTTTGAAGTAATGTTTGCCATGTAAATTTTATTTAAAATTTGGAACTTGTTCGCTCTACATCTAGAAAGATGATTTAGATAGATGCATATATAAATATGTACAAGTTAGAGATATTCACATACATGCATATATGCACATAAAGTCTATTATGTATAGAGCATATGTAGGAGAGAGAAAATAACAAATCTTTGGCAGACAAATCAGAGGACGCTGTCTGTGAAACTTTCCTGGATATAACAGCAAGTATTTTGGAATTAGTCATGAAAATTAAGGACCTGGGTTTTAACAGAGTCATTTATTTATTTGTTTGTTTATTTAAGAGAGAGACTGAGCATGTGTGTACGGGGAAAGGCAGAGGGAGAAGGAGAAAGAGAAATTTAAACTCCAGTGTGGAGATAATGCAGGGCTCAACTTAGATCATGATCTGAGCCAAAATCAAGACTCCGACAGCTTAACTGACTGAGCCACCCGGGTGCCCGACACAGGGTTATTTAGAAAGACACATCTATCATTTTTACATCATTATTATTTTTTTCCAAATCATTACAGACTAATGATACTGTTTGCATTTGGAAGGAAATGAGGGAAGCTGGTCAGGTATAAAACAGAAGGAAGCTCAAGGATTGTGGAGGATTAAGGTAAATGCTGGAAGTTCATATTTATTGTCATAAGGCTGCCAGCTTTCAACCTAAGATGTATATGGCCTC
The DNA here is from genome assembly GCF_011100685.1 of Canis lupus familiaris. NCBI lineage: Eukaryota > Metazoa > Chordata > Mammalia > Carnivora > Canidae > Canis > Canis lupus. Next base: position 14,854,539 of record NC_049244.1, on the reverse strand, counting down.
AGATGTCCTAAGAGTATTTCAACAAAATCCTTTCATTGCCTCCATCTCATTTATTCATATTTTCATTCACTAAACATTTAATAAAAGCCTGTTTTTAATCAGACTAGATAACAGTTGGACTAACGTCCTTCATGTGCACATTCATGATCTGGCAGTTGCGGGGGGGGGGGGAGCCATTCTTGTGACATTTGACCTTTTAAAACTGTGGTATTGGTGTGACTTCTGAGCTAGAGGACACTGTCTACAGTGCTAGAGACTGGCATCTATTTTATGCTTTCAAAATACCTACCTCTATTCCTATTATAATATCCACTGCAAGCTGCTAGAAGTTTCCTTTTGCTTGTCTTTCTCCTCCTCTAGACTGTGACCACTTTGTCAGGGCAAAGTCCAGAGTAGTGACACATATACATACACTGAATAGATTTGAAGAGTTTTTGTTTTGTTTCATTTTAATGAATGTATGTGTTAAAAATGTTTCTAAGCTTGACTAACATTCTTCATTCAGTATCATTTTTTAATTCTCTGGTATGAAATAGCTTTTTAATGTTCAAGGTACCCTGAATATTACAAGAATAATTTTGTGTTTGTTTTTTTAATTGAAAACTGATCCTGTATTTACACATTTAAAAAATAGTTTCTAGATTAAAATTTTACATTTTAACTTAGTTCTTGGAATTCTTTAATTATTTTAATTATTTAATTAATTTTTATTTTTATCTCATTCTTTCACTCAGTCTCAGATTTTATAAGCTCATCTCCGATAAACTGACTCTCTTGTCATTAGCTGATCTTTTCCACTCAGCTTCTTCCACCTTTCCCTTTTTGTTTCCTGAAGTAAAATTTGCAATCTACCTGAGGTGAGAAATTTTTAAATTTTGTATTTAAACCACCAGACTTGTAAGTTATGGTAATAGATATTTTGAAAGACCGTCACTACAATCCAATATAAATACCTGAGGAATTTAAATAGCGTGCTAAAAATTGAGAAAGTTCACTTCTCTAAGGGACAGTAGGAACTCTGCTATTAATATGCAGAAACTACAAGGTAGGTCAACATCTATTTGTAAAATACGATGTTAGAAAGCATTCTTAGTGAATCATAAAACTGAAGGCAAGTTAAGTTTCTGTTGTTTGTGCTTTCCCAGCTCCTGGTTTCAATGATCTTTTCTATTGGATTTTTTGTTTCTGAATCATTTCTTTCTGCTCTCATCTTTATCATCCCTTCCTTCTACTGACTATGTGATTTTTTTGTTCTTTCTCTAGCCACTTTAGGTTGTTTGAGATTTTTATTGTTTCTTGACATAGATCTGCATTGCTATATACTCCCCTCTTAGAGCCAAATTTGCTAAGTCCCAAAGATATTGGACCATTGTGTTTTCATTTTCATTTGTTTCCATGCATTTTTAAAATTCCCTCTGATTCCTTTGTTGAGTATTCATTGTTTAGTAGCATGTTATTTAGCTTCCACATATTCGTGTTCTTCCAGATTTTTTCTTGTGATTGATTTCTAGTTTCACACTGTTGTGGTTGGAAAGGATGCATGATATGATTTCAGTCTTTTTGCATTTATTGAGACTTGTTTTCTGGCTTACATGTTATCAACTGGAGAATGTTTCATGTGCCCTTCACCACTAAACCAGGCTTACAAGAAATCTTAAAGGGAAATTAGTGGAAAGGAAAAGCCATAATCAGGAATCAGAAAATCATGAAAGGAAAGAATGTCGCAGGTAAATGCAAACATATAATAAAAGCTATAGATTAGAGATGCCTGGGTGGCTCAGCGATTGAGGATCTTCCTTCGGCTCAGGAAGTAATCCCAGGATTTGGGATGGAGTCCCGCATTGGGCTTCCTGTGTGGGACTGCTTCTCCCTCTGCCTGTGTCTCTGCCCGTCTCTCTCTCTGTGTGTCTCTCATGAATAAATAGGTAAATCTTAAAAAAAAAAAAAAAAGCTATAGATTAATCACTTTTAAACCAGTATGGTGAAAACACAAAAGCAGTAAAATCAATTATATCTACAAAAATCAAAGGATTCACAAACTGAAAGGATGTAAGGTATGACATCATATACCTAAAATATGAATGTGGAAAGTAAAAAAAAAAAATTAGTACTTTAGAATGAGATTAAACCTAAGTGACCATCAGTTTAACATATACTACTCTATGCATAAGATGTAATACATGAACCTAACAGTAGCCACAACCAGAAACCTGTAATAGATAAACAAAAAAAGAAAGAGAAAAGAATCCAAACATAACTTTCAAGAAAGCCATCAAACCACAAGGGAAGAATAAGGTGTGTTAAGTTTCAAATAAGAATCAAAAAAATTTACAATATTTTGCAAGGTAAAATATATTGTGGTGTTCTGTTTGATTAAAGCAGCAAATCCTGTAAGTCACAAGATTATCTTATCAGTTTATGCATTGGATGTTTCATGTTTAACACAGAGTTTGGAAGACTAGAAATACTCCACTAAACAAACAAACAGTAATTACTCCTTCATAATTACCATGCAACTTTATCGCCATGCATTGTTATAATTATATTTTAAATACTCTCCATTTTCATGATAGACCATAATGTCTTCTAGCACATTACAATCTGTGGCTTATAACTGCATCTCACTTCCACAAAGGCCTCTTCTTCATTTAGTCTGTATTTTAACTACTGTGAAAAGAGACTAAACAAAATTAATTGGTAGCATAATACTGCAATAAGGAAATTGTAGACAATATAATATTTCTGTGCTACTGAAATCATCTCATTATTCAGAAGATTCATGTTTAACATCTAAGATGCATTCCTTCTTCCTCCTTTAAAGAGCCAGTCAGAAATCAAACTGATGATGTGTGCAGAGGAATCACCTGGGGATCTGGTTCAAATGCAGATTTTGATTGAATAGATCTGGGGAAGGGCCCAGACCCTGTATTTCTAACAAGCTCCCAAGTACTGATCCTGTTGCTGCTGGTCCTTGGACCATACTTTGAGTAGCATGACTTTCAAGTATTATGTATACCTATGTGCAAAATGCTGTTAACAACCTGCACGTGTGCATATGTAAACTGCATTCTGACCTTTCCTATAATCACTTTCAAACTCAAGCTTGGAAATTAATTGCTACTGTTAAAACTTAACACAAACAGAAACTGCATTCAACCTATGAAAGTCTGCCAAGTAAGCACTAGATAATTTCTCTTGGAAGTGAGATGAAGTAGAGTCAAGGAAGGCTTTCTGAAGAATATGACATTTGAAAGCTGCATTTCTGAAGGTTGATTAGTAGTTTGCCAGATGGAGGGTGTGTATGCGGGGGAAGCTGGGAAGGGAAAATTCCAGGCCTGGGGAAAGGCATTTAAAGGTGAGGGCATTGTAGGCCACAGGAGTGGGAGGAGTCTGGTGAAAGATAAGATCAAGGGAACAAATTCTTCTCTTCTGATAGAGGGATTTGGATTTTATCTTGTAGGTATCTAGAAATCACCTGAGAATTAGAAGATTATGTTAATCTTAACTCATTTAATTCATTTAATTCACTGTTTTCTCTTACACTCTCAATGCAATTTACTTCCCCACCCCCCACCAACCTCCCCAAGAAAATAACAATTAGAATTATCTGCCTAAATTTGAGGATGATATATGGATATTCCATCCTTTTTTTAATGACACATTTTCAAATGTGTCCCTGGGATTTGATTTGATTTGATTTTTAAGATTTTATTTATTTATTCAAGAGAGACATAGAGAGAGAGAGAGAGAGAGAGAGAGAGAGAGGCAGAGACACAGAGGGAGAAGCAGGCTCCATGCAGGGAACCCAATGTGGGACTCGATCCCAGGACTCCAGGATCACGCTCTGCGCCAAAGGCAGGTGCTAAACCGCTGAGCCAACCAGGAATCCCCTTTTATTTCATTTAATAAAAAATTGTGGCCCTATTTGCTTTCCCATCATAATCATCTTCAAATCAATAAAGCAACAGCAGATGTTTCAACATAGTAATGTCAATAAATATAAATAGTTCACTACCAAAATCCATAGTCTAACAGTTTATGAAGATCCTCTAACACCAGGGTGGCTAAAGATTTGAAGACTCTAAGACACTATAAAACACAACTCACAAAGACTTCTCAGTTGAGAGCTTAAAAAGTCTTACACTATGGCTTTTTAAGTTTCCTTTAGTGTTAAAAATATTGTTTTGAAAGTTCTTTTTTCAGTAATGGAAAATTTTCAAGGTAAGTTTACAACCTAGAATCTCATAGTCTATGTATAATTGATCTTTGGCAAATTGCTATTTGGTAGTATTTGTTTCAAGGATGCTTCTATAAAATTTCTCTACACCAGTAGGTAGAAGAAATCCTAAAGGTAATAATTCGTTCGGAGCCTTTTCTTTTCCTGCCAGTGCTGTCCTCCTAATTCTATAGCTTCCAAGGGCTCACCAGGAAGGTCTTTAAATATGTATATATGTGCATATGCATGTGTGTTTGTGTATACATGCCAAAGAGACATATTTTAGGCAGCAGATTTTGCTTGCCTATAACGTGTAAACAGTACTGTATTTATCCTAGTAGTGAAATACAGATTTGATGGATTTAAACTGCCAATAGAGCTCTAGCAATTGAATAACAAAAAACTGTAGTACGAATAATTTTTAAAAAATGCAGTAGAGTGGAGGATCATAGGGGAAGGGAAGGAAAATTGAATAGGAAGTCATCAGAGAGGGAAGCAAACCATGAGAGACTCTTAACTATAGGAAACAAACTGAGGGTTGCTGGAGAGGAAGTGGATGGGAGGATTGGGTAACAGGGTGATGGGCATTAAGGAGGGCATGGGATTTGATGAGCACTGGGTATTATATACAACTCATGAATTATTGAACACTACATCTGAAACTAATAATGTACTATATGTTGGCTAATTGAATTTAAATTAAAAAAAACACAGAAAAAGGAACAGGGAGCATTCAGTGTAAGTTAAATGTTAACACACATAATAGAACATGATTTGGATTATACTCAGTGGATAATGGAAGCCGAAACTTGGTAATGTCTCAGGGAAACCTGGGCTGTAGTGGCTGGTTGGTCCAGTGGCAAGCTACAGTCAGCAAGAACCATTTTGGAAACATAGATCCTCTCAATGAGGAAATCTTTTTACTGTTCTTGGAGGAGAGTCAGTGGCAAGTTCTTTAGCCAAACCACCGTAGAGTTAAAGTGGGACAGAGCTGAGGAACAATAAGCCCAGTTGATTAAACACTCTGAACTCTGACTCTGCCAAGTAAGTAGGTTTCATAGCTGTTACATGGCCAGTGGCTAATAAAGATGCTAAGCAATAGTGACAGTTGTAGCTAACGTGGTTTTAATAATTGTTTAGGTACCATATAGTTGTTTAAAACCATTTTCTTACATTAATTTATTTATTCTTCACAACAGCTGACTGAAGTACATAACATTATTATTCTCATCTCATACATGAGGAAAATGAGTCACAGAAATATTAAAAAAATTTAAAAGGTATCTGGTCTCTTGTAACTAGAAAGTCAAGGAGCTAGGAAGCAGACTGCCACCCCTAACACTGAAATGTACCCAAACTAAGTGTTAAAGCCTACAGAAACATGAACAACCTCAAGAGAAGACATTATCATATTCTAGACTATTAGAATCAGTATATTATGTACTCTAAAAGAATCCGTTTTAGGAGACAATAAAGAGAATCCTGCTTCAGACAGTTGAAAGTATGACTCATGAAAGTTATTATCCCAAGAAACATAAAAGGTAGAATCCACATTTTTTTATAGCAGGAAATTTAAGATATCTCTAGATTTATTTGCCTTTGCCAAATATAGTATTTGCCTATTTATTTGCCTTTGGTGAGAAATTTGTCCTATTACTGGTTATAAACCCACATATCAGCATGACCATCCCATTTGACTGGGTGAATATACCTTGAATTTTTAAAATAGCAAGAGAGAAAGTATCGTATAGTAAGGAATGATTGTAGATGTAAAATGATATATATGATACATATGTATAAACATTCCTCACTAGAGGTACATATTTATAGATGCTTTTAGGAGTCTCAAAGGAAATTTTCTTTAATATACAGTCTTAGAATCTTTGATTGCATTTACCCTTTCATTTCTTCATCTGGAGAAAGAATTTAGACTACTTCAATGTGATGGCAGCAACTGTCTGCAGACACTTCATGATTCAGCCTTTCTTTGTGTGATTTCTGTGGCTTCACCTAAGTCACTGAAATTAGAGGCTCCCAAAAACAGACAGTTGGGAAGCACTTGTGCTTGGTGAGGAATGATATTGGTTGAATTGTATGCCAGGATGAGTTACATATTCCTTCATGCTGCCTCCATAGGCAGGCAAGACATTCTACTTTTCATTTTCCCTGGTCAGTTGTGAACTTCTGTCTGTTTAAGTCAGTATTTCCTTCAATATTGATTAATGGAATTCTGCTGCTAATAAAGAGTACACTAAAAGGATGGAGTAAATACTACAGCCACTAAAAGACAAAATGATTTTCAAATATGTATTTGTAGATACCCACTCATTTCTTTTTTCACTATTGATTTTGGAGACAAAGGAAAGTCTCATGAATTCCATAATCTTTTTGTTTTCTTTATCCAGATTAGTAAATGCAAGCAACCTAGCTGGAGTGGAGATGGGGAGGAAATGATATCAGTTATCTATCAAGATATAGTGTTGTATAATGCAAAATTTTAGTGACCTGAACCAATATTTATTTAGCTTACATATTTGTGGAATGGTCTTTACTTACCTCATTTGGTCTGTGATCAACTGCTTGTTATCTGTGTATTCCTGCTGATTTTAGATGAGCTTACTCGCAGGTCCAGGTGGTTATCATTGGATGATCTACTTTGGCCTTGGCTCTGATGGTAGGGATTACTCATTTACACTTGTATCTCATCCTTCAGCAGGCCAGGCTGAGTGTATTCATGTATCTATGCACAGTAGCAAAAGAAGCAAAATTCAAAACATTTCAGTCTTCTGCTTGTGTCTCATCTGCTAACATTTCATCGACTAGAGCCATACACATGGGGTCAGACCAAGATTCAGAAGGCTCAGCAATACCACATGGCAAAAGGCAAGGATCAAGGAGGGATAAAGAATTAGGATCATGCAGGGGAGGAAAAATAATTTTCCTTCTACCTGTCTAGGTTCTTGGATGAGACCCCACCCCAATAAAGACATATGAACAAGAGAAAAACCAAACAGGTTTAATAACCTGTATGCCTCCTGTATGGAGATATCCACGAAAACCTAGTAACTCCCTGAAATGGCCCAAATACCATCTTAAATACCATCGTCAGATAAAGACAAAGGAAGATGTTGGGGAAGAGACAGGGAGACCAGTTATGGAAGGTTACCAGGAAAAGCACAGTAAACAAGGGTAAAGCTGTTACATAAATGTAAGTCCTTGCTTCTCCACTGATAAGAATTTCTTAAGATTTAAAGTTTTTTTTTTTAAGATGTTATTTATTTATCATGAGAGACACACAGAGAGAGGCAGAGACATAGGCAGAGGGAGAAGCAGGCTCCCCGAAGAAAGCCCAATGCAGAACTCGATCCCAGGACCCCAGGATCATGACCTGAGCCAAAGGCAGGTGGTCAACCACTGAGCCACTCAGGCGTCCCAAGATTTAAAATATTCTTTTCTTCCAGATTCAAAGAAAGAGGTACCTGTTACAAATGGAGATTTCCCTTATTAATGTCAATGTCTCTTACAAAAGGAGAACTTCCAGTTAGTTTTCAGAGCTTTTTTTTTTTTATGTACTGTTTCTCAAAAATAATCAGCCTAAATTAATCCTTATGCCAAAGAAGCATATTCCTCAGGAGTATAGTCTGCTCCCCTTCAACCATTAATACAATTAATGTTTTCTTCTTTAGAAGAAAACATTTTCCCAGGGAGTTGGGAAGGAAAGGGGTTCATTTTAGTTTTCAGATTATAAACTTATACATTAATATTTGTAATAAACTAGCAAAAAAATCCTTCAAGCCATGTTAATGCACTAAGTTTTTTAAGGCCAGTGTAGCATTCTTTTTATTAATTCATTTTTAAATATTTGTAGTAACAACAAGCAATTTTTATAGGCAAGTAGGGTTGTGGAGGGGTCATCAAATTTGAAAGAATAAGTTTCTCCCTGTAATGTTTTAAGACTATCAAATAAGTTTCCTTAAATCACCTAGGACCACCACATTCCTCTCCCACCCCTCACTACCATAGTCCAGGATTCATTTGTTAGAGCCATATCTTTTGACTGTATTTTATCATGTGGGCTCATTTGATACTTAAATAATTGTCCTCCCTGGGATACTGACTAGATTTCACTGGGAAATTGGAGTGAAAGGGGTTCAATGGACAATCAACTTCTAGCCTTTTTGAAATTGTAGAGATTAATGAGAAAAAAAAAAACCTGATTTGGTTGTAATTAGCAAAATAACTCCCTTTTTAGAAGGCAGCTTTTAAGGATCTCTCTCCAAAAATAGAATCTTACAGTTTCTACTGTGAAAACATAGTTACTTTGAGGGGGAAATATTTACCTACATACAAATACTGGTTATGAATATGTTTTTAATGTGAAAAGGCAAAATTCAACTGAGTACATTTTAAAGATCTTATTGGCTTTATTCAAGAAATCACGAATCAGGCAGCAACTCCTCAGGTAGAAAAGAGATCTGAGGATGTTTGCAAATGGGAGGCTTCTATAGCAGAAGGGAGGGGGAATAAGAAAGTCATAGTGGCAAATAGTTGATTGGTTGTGGCAAGGTCACTTTTCTTAAGGGGGTGGCAGTGGTATATCAGGTAAATTACCTCTCTAGTGCTGATCGGGTGACTCCTGATTGGCTGGTTTAAAATTCCATTTCTGGAAGAACCAAGCTTGTAATTAAGTTAGGTTTTGGTTTGGGGACAGGGAGCTTAGCATAGGTGACTCCGTTTTCAACCTGTTTGGTTTTTAGCATTAATATAACTGGAAGGACTCAACATCCCCTCTTTACTTCTCAGGCAAGTTCACATTCTGCTTCAGCTGATTATTTTTTCAACAATATTTTTTTGCATTCTTTTATGGTCTGCCAGTACTTTTTTGAAGCCCAGTTAGAATAGCAGCCAACATAATTGAGACTAAAAGGGGGCCAAATATCTCTCCAGAAGCAAGACAACTTCAAAAGATAGGCATTACAAAGCACTACTGTGACTCAAATAATCACTTGTTTTTAAGGGGGATTTGCTAATATAGAATTGGTTTCTTATCTTCCCAGCCCCTAGTGAGCCTTTACTGTGCAAATTCGCTGATGGAGGACAAAAGAAGCGACAGAATCAAAGCAAATACACCCAGAATGGAAGGCCTTGGCCCAGGGAAGGAGAGGTGAGTTCTGACTGACTTTTGCTCAGAAATATAGCAGCAGACATCCCTTGGAATGGAGGCAAGACAGACATTTGGGACCCTGATGAAATAGGGTCCTGTAGAAAACCACATGGCTTCAAAGAGGGCAAATGAGTAGGCCTGTATTAACGCATTCAAGATAAAACTATTTGAAGAGGACTGTAGGATTTCAAAATTGACCTCAGTTCTGTACGACAATAAGTCCTCTGTCTTTAACCAAACCTTTACCCAATATACACTCACTGAAAGACTTATCCACAAAGAATTAATCCATAATTGTATCATAGATTAAAAAAATATTTTCAGTGAAATCAATGGTGAGAGTTGAATGTTTGTGTTTGGAAAACAACACAAATTTAGATTTACTTTATTCTACCATTGAGATGCTCTACTTGCACATATATGTGTATTTATGCATTTTCCCGTTTGTTCATAAATGTATTGATATGTATTTTATATATTAATATAAAATATGGCATTTTCTGTTGGGCAAAAAAGAGAAAGAAAAGTTCATACAGAGGGTTCCATTTTTCACAACAAAAAGAAAAGCACTGAACAGTTAATTATCCATTTACCCTCTTAACACAAAACAGTAGAAAAGCAAGTTTATGCATCCAGTGACACTTGGAAATGAATTCCTTTGGGTCATTTGTGTTGTAAGAAGACAAGGAAAAGGTATCTAGGCTTCTAAGAGGTATTTTTATTCTTTGTGGATGGAATGGAGTTGTTTGAATGACTTGAATAAATGCTATTTTGTACCAAGGCTATAATTTCAACAGAAGAGTTTTATTTCATATTTCTATTCAAAGCACCTACTTCATCCATTTCTCATTTAAGAGGCATCCCACTTGATGCAGCATTTTATGCTTTCAGTACTGAGACAACAGTTGTAAGGAAACAAAAGAGGATAGGGAATTCCTCAGCAAAACCCTTAGCCATTTTTTAAATTTCCAACACCGTTGTCTGTTTTGAGTATTTCCATGCAGGTCTCAAGACCCCTCTTAAAGTGTATAGTTATGTTCAAGTATTGTATAATCTATAACTCATTATTTTATGACATGAAAAAGAGAATCACTACTAGATATTTGAAACTAATGAAGAGAAAGGTTTGAATATTTCAACTTTAGAAAAGGCAATCTGTGCTATGTTCAAAAAAGGAAGAGGAAAGGCAATGACCCTTGGTAGGGGGGTCATTGGTAGGGGTAGGGGTTAGTGATCAGCAGTTAGCTCCCAGAAGACAGCTGGTTTCTCAAAGCACTCATTATGACATCCATCCCATGCAGGACATCTGTAGTCTAGAAAGACTCATTTGATCTTTTAAAGTTCTCTTGTGTCAAATGCTTGCTGGGAGACATTTCTGGATCATAGACCATCACCAAGCAGCCTCGATGGTCAATTAGGTGACTTGGCAGTGACAACTGAAACCTCAGTTTTTGTCCACATAAGAACCTATTTTATCACAGCCACAAAATAGATGCCACCTTCAGCAAGACACCACCCTTGAATCTACATTTCTTAGGAACCAAACCAATAAACATAAAAGAAAAGTAGACTTAGAGCTACTAATTTGCTACTGCATACCAATCTAGGGCTTTGGGTTGAGATCATGATAAAGAGCATGTGTACTATTGCCATAGAAGCATTGTGGAGAGTTAGCACCCAAAATATCTTCTAATTTACATGTAGGTTTTAAACATATATTCCTAATCTCTATTTTTCAAAAATTGTTTTTTAAGAGTTAAACATTTCCTGCTAAACTGTGAAAATCAAGGGACCTTCATACATTTATCTGTGACCCATAAAAAAGGAATTCCAAGTGTGTAGACACATTCAGAGGAAAGAAATTAGGAAAAGAAGTGGCATGCATTACAAATATGTTTGTCAGATATCTTGGTTTTGAGAGATAAGCATGTAGATTTTTATACCTTGATTGTGGTCTTAGGTGTAGACACTCTGAATGTTGGGTAACTTTGCCCATGATAATGTATATTTTTGCTTCTATTTCCTCTTGTAGTGCACTTGCTAGAGCACATTATATTAGCATGGCTGATAAAGTATGGCATAATGCAGATTATTCCTATGTAAGCAATATTTAATTAATTTTTATATACCAGGAAATGCTAATAATTGTATTTTGTTGTCTCTAAGACATGTTTTTGTTGTTGTTTTTCCACATTTTAACACTTCTGAAATTGGTTTTCCTCTTATAATCAGTGGCATTATTACAAGACAATTTGCATTTGCTCCTATTAGTCACCTGGGGGCACTACCTACATTCTCTGTCTTAGGTCTTTGACCACAATGACTGAATGAATTTAAACTAACCAAAACAAGGCCTATTGGGTCAGATCCTTGGGAGAGATTTTCTTTGTGCCCTTCCTTCATCCCATGTTAAGACTGAGATATGATCTTCCCTTGAAGTCCATTTCTAATGGGTGGTCTTGTTTTTTATTTTCTTTGTAGCCCATTATAAGAAGGGCTTTATAAGAAGCTTTGTAAGGACTTTATAAGAAGTTCTCAACTTTACAACATCATTTTGGATGTTTTTGCTTGCTTGTTTGCTTGTTGGTTTTTGTTTTGCTTTTTGGGGTTTTTGGTTATATAAAATAATAGTTAACCTTTCGATCACCGTTGCCTTTGATAAAATACAAGATGATAATTTTGATTCTGATGCTTCAGCATTTGGGATAATAGCACAGAATGAGGCTCATGCTTTCTTTGTCGCTCTCTTGAAAGTCAGGTAAAAAAAAAAAACAAGTGGGATCCCTGGGTGGCGCAGCGGTTTGGCGCCTGCCTTTGGCCCAGGGCGCGGTCCTGGAGACCCGGGATCGAATCCCACGTCGGGCTCCCGGTGCATGGAGCCTGCTTCTCCCTCTGCCTGTGCCTCTGCCTCTCTCTCTCTCTCACTGTGTGCCTATCATAAATAAATAAAAGTTTAAAAAATTAAAAAAAAAAAAAAAAAAAAAAACAAGTTTGGAAAGGATTTCTCCTGAAATGTTTAGGTATCTTAGAAGCACCTAAAGCGTGACAGTTGATAAGCTAATTAAAGTTTTAATTTATTATGTAAAGCTATTTTCTTCTGAGTGGCATTTTGATAACAGCTCTTTTAGCATTAGTGAAATGTACTTCTTTACAAAAGAGATCTAGTACTGAAAACTTTATACACATAAATTAGTGTAAATTAGCAAGGTTTTGCAATACAAATATATGCTACTGGACATGTATGTGCATAAGTGAAATACACAGGGATATTTAAAAATTATTAACTAATCTCTCAAGTGACAACAAAGCTAAGCAGAAGGATCAGGGATTGGAGCTATTAGGCCTCTTTTACCCAGTTCTCTACAGTTCTTATCATTTTATTTCTTAGTGTAGCATTTCACATACTCTTTGGTCTCAGTATCTCAGTATCTCCCTTTATACTCTTAAAAATATTGTTTATTAGTTGATCAAAAAACAATAAGCCCATCCTATGTTAACAAAAATATCATATTTATATAGAAAATATTATATCTTTCAGAGACTTTTTTTTGAGAATGGTATTCTTTTACTTTTTTTGCAAATCACTTTAATGTCTGGCTTAATAAAAGATGGCCAGATCTGCATCAGTATACAACCTGTTGCAATATTCTGTTTGGTATAATCATATGAAGAAAATATAACTCCATATAGACATGTCACTGGAAAGGGGAGGACCTATGGATCTCCTAAAAGTCTCTCGGGAACCCTTAGGTTTCAGACTACAATTTGAGAACCACTGTCCTAAGATGCTTGAGCCAAGCATGGGGCTCATATTCAGCTTCCATATACCAGAAAAGCCACTCTGCTTGTTAAAATAGTAAAACATATTTGTTTTACATATATGTAAAACATAATGGACTGCTGGCATTAGTCCATCAGTGCAACCCTTCCAAATCTGATGCCTCCTGCAGTACCTCTTACGATCTTATAAGAATGGGGTGCTGGCTGGTACAACAAGGAGTTTCCCAGGATCTACTCCAACATTTAAATTCTGATTGGCCAAAGTTTATGCCAGAATGGTGATCAAATGTTTGGGTTTTTTTTTTAAGATTTTATTTATTCATTCATGAGAGACACAGAGACAGAGAGAGGCAGAGACACAGGCAGAGGGAGAAGCAGGCTCCATGCAGGGAGCCTAATGTGGGACTCCATCCTGGGTCTCCAGGATCACGCCCTGGGCCGAAGGTGGCGCCAAACTGCTGAGCCACAGGGGCTGCCCTGTGATGAAATGTTTTTAATGTCACCTCTAGCTCAGAAATGGTCTCACTTTATCATCACTATGACTTTCAAGAAATGCATTGACTAGATATCCCATTATAGCTGAGGCCATTTTCTTTACAGCAGGCAAAATGTTTCCCAAATTGATCTTGTTTGTGCTCTCTCAAATGACTGGTCTGAAATCAGGAATGGAATCTGGAATCCAGAATCAAAAATATATCAGGAGTCAGGCACCTGGGTGGCTCAGTGGTTGAGTGTCTGCCTTTGGCTTGGGTCATGATCCCGGGGTCCTGGAATCAAGTCCTGTATCACGCTCTTTGCAGGGGAGCCTGCTTCTCCCTCTGCCTATGTCTCTGCCTCTCTCTGTGTGTCTCTCATGAATAAATAAATAAAGTCTAAAAAAAAATGTATCAAGAGTCGTGTGAAGAAAAGACATGGCATAAAGAATCTAGTCAATGGTATTACAATAGCGTTGTATGGTGACAGATGGGAGCTATGTGTGTGGTGAGCATGACATAACTTACAAACTTGTCAAATCACTATTGTATACCTGAAACTAATATAACATTATGTGTCAACTCTACTTAAAAATATTAAAAATAAACAAGAAAATTAACAAATATATTTTCAATAATATATGTAATTACACCCACAAACACACATATAATATCAGGAACATGAAGAAGAACTGTTGCTTCTTCCTGTATTTCCAAACAATGCTTTCCCAATGACCAATGAAAAAACACCAAATTTGTTTGGTACCCACATAATTTGCACAGCTGATCAAAAACATTCAACTATGTTGTAAAGATGAGTGGCTCAAATAAAAGGATGAATGTTTCTACTACAATGATTAGAGTCGCTCAAACTTTGAAATTACTGTATGTTGACATTTGTTGTGACTAGTTCCTGGATTTCCTTCAGAATTTTCAAATATAAGTAAATGCTGAGTGTCAAATCACAGAAGATGGTGATATTTCACCAAGTTTTCAGACTGGGACATTATCCTTAAATAGTGCAAATGTCATCAACAAACTATTTCTCACTGTCTTCAAAACTCTAGTCTAACTTTCATAAGATCTTCCCAAGCTCTATAGTAATTGAGTCAGTAAATGTCATTGATAACAACTGCATCAGGAATTGTATTTCCAAGAAATAGTATTTTGGCTATGGACACAAACAAGAGACAAGGCAATTGAACAAGAAGTAGCCCAACAAAGTATTCAAATGTCTAGTGAAGAAATGCCAAGGTTTTATTATAAAAACTAAAAGCATTAAAATGGTGTTTCTTGCTTTTATCTGGTTTACGGTTCCCTGCTAGAGTCAATTTTGAAGTGATGAGCAATAACAAATATGTTCTCTCTATGTGATGTTCTGAAGACATTTTTCCTTACCATGGAAACAAAATATTTAATGAGATTGTCTTCACAGTCTAGATCTGGAGATGAACTAATGGAGCTAAAACAATATTGTGAATAATCAGCACTCAGGTTCCCAGGAATAGTTTACTATGTTATATTGGACAGAAAAATCAAGTAAGCTTTTTGGAGATGCATTCTAGGAATACTAAGGTTTGAAATTTCTTACCTATTCCCAAGTAAGGAACAAGTTTTAGATGAGACATGATGATATATTATATCTTGAAGACATTTTATTTGAGTGCATTTCTATTTGCCCAAGATACAAGCCTTTGAGGACAGGGAGGATACACAGTACGCGCACTTCATAACACCAGGGGGTACCATTCACACAGACCAGATGTAAATCTTGTTCCTTGCCATAGGGAATGCTGTGGCTCTGCCTGGACATGTTCCTTTGAAAACCTTTAAGAGGTGGAATAAACTGAGAATCTACTTTAATTTCCTTAAATTAGTTCTCGTTAAGGCACCCACAAAATCCACTATTAGTAAGCTGAACTGTAAGGTTATCAGTTTTATCACAGCCAACTTAAGCTAAGTGATCTGTTATGACCTGTAACTCAGATAATATGTTGTCTATTTTGAGACCTGAAATCAACTTGTTTTCAGTGATAGATGAAAACTTCCCCTGTGCTAGAAAGTTGTATAACTCTCGTCCATTCACAGCTACTATTAATAAAAATTCTCTTCAGTGCCAGGAAGTGAATGAAAGCCTGCAAAGGTCATGTAGGAGAATGGGATTTCTCATACTGTTATGAAGTCCAGAGCCAAGTGCAGGCAAAGTTGATAAACCTGATTCCAAACATCCAGCCTCCTCCTCACTATCCTCAAGGTATTAGGAGTAATTATTCCCTGTGACTAAATCCATTTATGATTGAGACAAAGATGCCTTTTTTAGATTTCTGAATAGATAGCCATGCTCAATGACAAAAAGTTAATCCTATATTCCCATTCGGGTAAACATTTTCTTTGAGAGATATGTCCTCATTTTTGTTTGCTTTTGTTTTTATTTTTCTGAAAGAAACTGAGTGCTCACAGAGTTGGCACTATAATTCTGAATTTCACTTGTTTCTCCACTACCATAATCACCAGTACTCTTGTCATAAAAGATTTGTTCCTTCCATAATTGAGTCTTTATGCTGTGTCCCCAGGACATAATGAGGTATAAGGGATGACCTTTGCCCTGAATATGTATTAGAAATGTATATACACAGTGAAGACCCTCTATCTCCTTGTGTCTCCTATTTACTTTCTTACTTTCTCAGTATATGACTACTTTTTACAGAAATGATCTTTTTAAGAGAAGAATTCTGTTTGAAATAGGTTGTGGGTGTGTGTGTATATGTGTGTTTTAAGGTAGTATTGAAAAAGAAGCAGTTTAAACACAAAGTATCCAGTCTGTCAGTGAGCACTTACTGAGTGTACTCTATGTGAGAGGCACAAAACTGGACATACTGGACATGACGTAAGCATACAGACAGATTTTCCCATCCCTTTGGAACCTAAAATGGCAAAGATCTTCTCTGTCTGTAAAGTAGGCAATTAAAAGTTGGATAAAATTGAATTGAAATAAAATATAAATAAATAAATAAACAAATAAACAAACAAATAAATAAATAGAAGTTGGGTAGAGGGGCGCCTGGGTAGCTCAGTCAGTTAAGCATCTGCCTTTGGCTCGGGTCATGATCCTGGGGTCCTGAGATTGAGTCCCTCATTGGGCTCCCTGCTCAGCACGGAGCCTGCTTCTCCCTTTCCCGTTCCCCCTGCTTGTGCGCTCTTCTCTCTCCTCTCTCTCTCTCTCTCTCTCTCTGTCAAATAAATAAAATCTTTAAAAATAAAAAAATTAAAGTTGGATAGAATATAATTTAATATAGCAAGAGTAAAATCACTAGCTGGAACTAGCTCCAAACCTATATACCACAGTGAAAGAAAACCAAGGACAAAATAAAAATAATAAAAATAACAAAAGTAGCAGCCACAAAAATGTCAAGGCACACTTGTCTTGTTACTAACCATTAACTGTTTGATTGATTGTGTGTTTCTCAGGGTAGGTAACTGAGAAACTGATTTATATGCATTTCCAAACCAGAAAATTACCCCAGAGTTGAAAAGCTCCATGTTGTTACTTATCCAGGGTACCGAGTGGCACAGAGAGAATACTATTTAGAGGAGCAAATGGAGCTTGGGTGTCTTATAACAAATCTTGCATCCTTCTCTAATGCACCTATTGAGAATAATAATTCTTTCTGAATTTTAAGGAATCATGTCAACATCTGTGATGTGCTTAGTATTGTTTGCTGTTCTTCATATTTTACCAGACACTCTACTTTAGTGGTTAGGAGGCAAACTCTAGCATTTCAATCACAAATCCACAGCTTTTGAGCTAAGTGACAAACTTGGGCAAGTTTTTCAGTTTCCTCATCAGTAGAATGAGAATGGTGAAAAGTGAATATTTAGTGATTGAAAGGATTAAATGCGGTGGTGAGGGTAAAGCACTGAGCACAGTTCCTGGAAAACTATAATCATTCCAGTATTAAGCTGTTACTATAACTCTCATAATATCATCAACACAACTCAGGGCTTTTTAATCTGAAAGCCAGCTTTGCTATGTGTTTCTTATGACTCAAATGCCTAAGTTCTTGGTTTCCAGTTTCATGTCATGTCTATTTATTTTCCAAATGGGAATTATTTTTAATGATACAAAATTTATTTGAGAGGAAATCTACTACTAATGTCATTTTTTCCAGCTGAATTTTTTACTTGTTTAATAAAATATATTATAAAACCAGCAGAAATTTCTTTTCACTTTGACCCACATTTTATTAAGGTTTTTTAAAGATCACTTTCCAAATCATCATCTGCATTCCAAGCATTATTTATCACTGAAACATTAGATTGTGTTCAAATTCTAGCCATTTTTCTCTTGAAGATCACGTAATCATGTAAGCCAAGAGCTGAGAAGAAGAGAGGGACTTGGATGGAGGAAAAAAGAAAAAAAAGTAAAAGAAAACATGGACTATTGCTAGATACCAAGGAAAAGATTGAGCCACTATTGAGAACTGATGAATTACATAGTTGATGTTTTTAAAGAGAAAGAAAATGAATTATTAACCTATGTATTCTGGCAAATAATGGCAATTAATTTTGGATTTAGAAAGTGCTGGTACACATCTGGGTATGAAAAGTATTCCTTATGCTCAATATGTTCTAGTATCCTTCAAAACAATTATCTTTGACAGAATAAGCATCCTAATACCACAAACTGGTGACTTATTGGACTTCACAAAGAATTGGGAAGCAGGAATTTTCTTGCATATTCTATGGCTCCATAGTGCTGAACGTCAATAATTGTTAACCTTCCATATTCTAATTGATTTCAGGAGTGATGTTACAAATTCTTTTGTGTAAGGAATTTTTAGAATCCTTATGAATAGTAGTACTAATGCCACTTATAAAATTTCCTTTTGTTTACTGAAAGACACACTCATGATATTATCATTTGAAAAAAGTTACAGTAGTGGGGCACCTGGGTGGCTCAATCAATTAAGATTAAGATGCTGTTTCTACCTCTCCCCCTGCGTTGCTCCTCAATCTCTCTTTCTCTCTCTCTAATAAATAAATAATTTTAAAATTATAAAGTTGATTATCATTATACATGGGCTCCATACTTGCAAATTTACCTACTTGCTAAAATTTATTTGTAACCCAGAATTAATACTCACGGTACTTTCATGGTCACTTGTGCAGAGCAGTTAAAAGTTTGAGTCAGCTGGAGATTGAAGAGTACACTTATCATGATGAGCACTGAGTAATGTATACAATTATTGAATCACTATACTGTACACCTGAAACTTCTATGACACTGTATATTAATGATGCTGGAATTCAAGTAATAAACTTGAAAAAAAAATTGAGTCACTAAGTATGCATAGTCCCAGATAAAGTTGAACAAGGGATTCTTTGTTTTCTTGTGTTAACTCTTACTCTGTAAACAAGTGTCCTTTTCTTATTTTATTTAGCGCCACACTTTTTACATGCTTGTGCTTTTCATTGGTGATTTCACTGTTTAAAATGGTCCCCAAATGTAGAGCTGAAGTGAGGTCAAATGCTTCTAAGTGCAAGAAATCTGTGATGTGCCTAATGGAGACAATATGAAAAAAAAAATGGAGATAAGCTTTGTTCAGGCATGACTTATAGTGCTGTTGGCTTTGAGTTCATTGTTGATGAATCAAAAATATATATTAAATGAGTTATCTTTAGACAGAAACACAACTAAAACAAAGTTATATATTAATTAGTTGGTGAAAATATTGTGACCACAGGCTTGTAGGAACCTAATGCTATATTTCCTCTAGGAGCAATGAGTTGGTATTCCTAATTCAGTGTTCATGGTGGCTTTATAGAATTAATTGCTGTTAATAACAAGAATCAACTGTATCTTGTTTTATAATTACTGTTATTGAGTGAGATCCAATTACTGGGTAAGTCTACGTCTCTTCCATTGATATAAAAAACAATGTGCATGGGTGTCAAAACTAACTGTACCAATGCATGCAGCCAACTATTTTTATTTAATGATCTTTATTTGAAGAGTTGTGTTAGAGTCAATTGTCAATTGTTATGGATTTAAAGACAAAAGGTTTTACTCTACTCAACCAAAAAATGTAAAATTCTAAGGAATTTGGAAAAAGCTCTGATCCTATTTTCATATATAAGAAGCCTATGAGTGACGAGTGACTTGTATTCACTTCATAAAGATCATCAGACATTTGACCCAATGTAAAAATTCATATATCTTCCTTAGCCTAGTCATCAACCTAACACATTGAATTATTTCTACTATTACTTATAACATTCTTATTTGCCTACTTATCTGCATATGAGGAGAAAGCTATATTGGCTCTTTACTTTAGAAATCCAAATGGGTCACATTGATATGGTAAATATTTGATGTCAAAGAACACATAGATGGCTATGGAAGTAATAACAAACAAGCTGCATAAAATCTGGAAAGAAGTTATCCCTACAGTCACCATTTATAAAGAATACTCAATAGACTATTTTGTTGACTTTATAAAAGCATTTGGCTACCATTAGCTATCAACAACCCTATTGTCAAGTAAATGCTTTGAGACATTCTTAGCAGTGAGAAAGACAAGATGCAACTTAACCACATGGCCCCTTTACCTTCAGTTGTCTCTGTTTGGAATAGTGCACCCAGCTCACAAACTCTTTGATCAGTTACCAGTCAACATCCTTCTTATTAAGTATAAGAAAAATCTGACAAGGCCCAGAAATACACCATTTCTATTAGCTATGGAGCCATATTGACTGCAATTTAATTTTACAATACTGAACATTAGAAAATTTATGTTTCAGAGATATGGAATTGAAGTATTGTCCCAATGAACCATAGATAAAAAAATAATTTAAGGAAAATAATACATTTAAAGAATTATTTCAAAACTTAGTAGTAAAAGGATGTAGATTCATATTATTTTTGACCGTATTCCATGAACATAGAAAAATCATCTATATAGTTCACAATTTCCTTTGGGTATATCATGATGCTTGGCATTTAATTGTCCAATTATTTTCTTTAATAGGACTTTGGAAAAAAATCAGGCGTATCTAACAATACTGCCAGGTTCTGCAAATAGTTCTTTTAACCTTGAACTGAAGAAGAGTCTTTACATATGTGGTCTTAAAAAGAGCTGTTATGATGCATTACAACACTTGCTATTGAATTTGTTAGCCAATCCACCAAATGTACTCTTACTTATTTCATGTGCTTTACTGGCAATTTAGAGAGCAGGCTCAAGGTGAATGACACTTGTAATCTCAAAAAAATCTTCCCATGGGCACAAGAACTTGAAATCTCAGTAGTTTAACATGGAAACCTTCTTACTCAGTTAAATGGTTTTATTTTAAAGCTGCTGGGTACATATTTTCTAACCTATGATCACTGAAGATAAAAAGCAAATCTTGTAAATTCCTGCAATTGTGTAATTTAGGATATGATATAATTTAGCCTCCTTTCTTGAGGAGGAGGCTAGTTGTGGAGTTTAGGAGGTGCTGAAGGATGGGAAGATTATATCAAGAGTTATAAGGAGAAAGGCTGGTAGTTGATCTCCATGTTCTCTGATTCCCTTGACCCAGTCTCCATGACAGCTATGTGGGGCATCAACCAACTAGGAGATTTCTGGAGTTATTGGCTCTGTCCTGGCAATCCCAGCCTGCCACAAGACTCAGAATTGTCCCCCTCGATATTTAAGCCACAGCTTACAACCTCCATATAGCATCAAACTGCAGCTGAGATCAGGGAGGATATGGATCGATTAGTCAGATACCTGGAACTCCCATCTATCCAGCTGCATAGGCTCACCCTGGTAGTAACCTCAACACTGTATATTTTTCATCTTATTTTCTGTGTTATGGTGGGGTTTAACAGTATGTACACTATTGCATTTACTCTACAACACCATCAATTAAAGATGAAATATTACTTAAATATCACTAAAAAGGGAAAGTTTCCAAACTCAAATGCCATCAATTATCATGCAAACCCCAATTTCACAGACAGTAAAATGTAAAACACACACACACACACACACACACACACACACACACACACACAATGTATGTCTTGGAGTCCATGAAGTTCAGTCATTCAGATTGAGATAAAAACAGAAGTGCCTACATAAAATATGGTAATGTTCTCTTGTCTCTTTTATGATTATCAATCAAGGCTTAATTTAACTTTGGTTTTAATGACACACTCAGACTGGAGCTTTGAGAACTTCAGCCGGCCGCATCGTACCTTTCTTTCTGTCTCCCTTTGATGATGATTTCTTTGTGCGGCCATTGGCTTTCTCAGCAATCCAGACTTAATTCTGTCTGCATCGTTTTGTCTTGTCCTTCTTTATTGCTATATAAGGGAGAAATTCTCTGCCTGACTAGAATGCTTTAGTAAAAGCCAAGAAGGACAAATACTAAGATGACATAGTATATAAACAACAGCATGACTCCCCTTGACGTTTTTTTTTCCAAACATAGAGAGGTGAATTTTCTCTATTTTCTGCCTATATTTGCTATTTTTTTTAAAGTGATAAATCCCTGAATTTCATTTGCTTGATTTCTGTCGAACCCTTGAAGATGTTAACATGACTTTTCACAATCGTCTCTGCACTCTGAGTCTGTCACTTGGATAAGAGGGGCCTCCAGGTATTATTGCCGCCTGTAGTTTCTCCTAGGCTCTTGCTCATGGCTTGGTTCAGTCACTCTGGCTTCCCTGCTGCATTGGGAATGTTTCTCAGTAATCCCAACCGTTCCCTCATCTCTACTCACCAAGCAAGGACTGAGACATTTTCTTTATCACAACAGCAATCCTTACAGCACAATGGTGTGGCTGATGGATTGGAAGGGAGTTGCAAGCTGAGGCAGGAGAGAATCTCTGCCAAAGGATATTAGTAAATACACAAACAAGCAATGATAACTTGAAAAAAGATACATTTCAATGCACGAATTTAACTTCGCAATAAATGTGTGAAATTCAGTATAGATACCTGAGTTTGAGACCAACATTAGGAATCACTGGGACATAAATAATAGTTGGGATCAGAAAGTGAATGTCATCTCAGTACAGAAGGAGAGAAGAGAAAGGCAAATCCTGGCCCTGAGCACTGGCAGTAACATCGAAGGAGAAATTGCTCTCTGAGGGATCAGAAGAAAACTAGGCTCACAAAATCCAAGGGACAGGACTGTTGAAAGAAGAAGAAAATCACTGGTCAAATGATGCAAACTAATATAAAAAATGATTTGTAATAAATATCTTCCTTAACTTTAGATGTTATGAAAATTAGGGAGTATAGTATGAGCCATTGCACAGGTTGGTAGGCATCTTTACAGAACAATTAACAAGGACATTTCTGTTTTATCTCAGAACCAGGCAGTATTAATCTCCCTCTGGTAGACTTTGGCAATGTTTTCATTTACAATCTTATTTGTCCTTCATCTTCTCTTCAGGAGAGGGCCTGGCTGCATATAGTGCAGGAAATATCCCTTGAGCAGGTCAGAGCAGACATCTGCTTTATAGAGTTGCCTGCCTTTGTCAGGAGAAATACACCACTCAGTAATCACCTGACCATGCCAGAGCCCTTGCTGGCAAAATCCTACCACCTGCCCCATTTCCTCACATCTCCTTTCAGCAAGTGCTACAATACCCTGCCTGCAATTTTGCCCTGAGCATATTGTTTCCTAGAATTGGTTCCTTTTTTTTTTTTTTTTTTTTTTAACAGGAAAAGGGATTTAAAATCTTTTCTTAGCTACAAAATTTTACTTGGTATTGATCATTTTGTAATTTCCTGGCAATTTTTATTGGTTCTTCTGAATATCTTGGGTATCCATGCTTCTGCTATCACCTATGAAATCCTCAGTTTCTCAACCATTATGGCCATTTGGATTTATAAATTCATACTAGGTTCCATTACTAGAATTGCTGTATCATTAACGCTGAATTTTCAGGATTTATCCTTAACCTCCTGTGCATTCTTACCTTGATCCTTCTGGCTGTAGCAATTCGCATTCCATCCCAGATCTTCTGTATTCTATTGACCTAGCAAAGCTAAATGTTTCCTGACATTTTCAGGCTTACTTCTGAATCAGGCCTCTACTCTATATTACTTTTGCAAATGATATGCCTTATGTTTTTCCTCCTGAATTTAAAAATAAAATGCAATTCATAGAAGATATACTGTACTTCTTTAAGTTGAAGGGATTTTCCCCATTATAAAAATCTTTCTAGTTATACATAAAAGAGTCAGGAAAAATATATGAAATGAAAAAAATCATTTATAGTTACAGCACTCCGATATTTTGACATTTGACATTAATGTTATCTTCCTGTTTTATTTCTAGTCAGATATTTTTGAATTCTTAAAATTTTATTTTTTGACCCATAATGTACATGATTTCTTCAGTAAAGGACATGTTTTTTTAAAGAGAAATACTGGTAAATAAATATAAACAAAGTTAAGTGAGGTTTTACTGCAGTAGCAGAACCAAAATTTTATAACACATAATTTTCAAACCCTTTCACCCACATCACCTTTTAAGTCACCTTATTTCATTTGTGGAGTTTTTAACTATAACCTGCTAACAGTTATAAATATTGTTAAAATTTGTTGCAAGATATAAACTCTTAACAGATAATATCCAGAAAATCATATCCTTTTTCCTCTTTGGTTTCCTGATCTCATCTTGTGCTAAGTCAGTACACAATATTTACTAAAATATATATTTATTCTGTATATGCTAAAGTGTTACCTTAAACCTGATTGTAGAAAATGGGAAATTCTTGTGATTATTCATTTTACTCATACTATTATGATGCATCATGTGTCAAGATAGAATTAGGAAAAAGAGAAATGTTACACTAAAACATCGATGTTGCAGTTATGAATATCAACTATGTAGTTCCTAAGGCAAACAGATGTGTCCCAGTGAAATCTCTATATGCATTGAAAATAATTAGATACCTTAATTACTCCAGTCAACTGTACTTTAAAATTTCTTCTAAAAATCTAGCTCTTACAGTATAGATTCTGTTCGGGCGGCCTAGAAATACCCTATTATGGCTGAAATACTAAGTGAAACCTCAGCTGCTGCTGGAAAATGACAAAAAAGCCCCCTTTTGTTTTAAATAAATTGTAAATACCTCCAGGACACAAATAACATAAATTTGAAAAATGGAAAATATTTGTGAATCTAATAACTCTTTTGAAAGAGAGAGACAGAATTAAACATCACTTTCCTACATATATGGTGTGACATTTTTGTTTTGTTCCAAGTTATTTTACTTTTTGTGTGACTCTGGAGTTTGTAAACATGCCATAAAATTTGGTAATTACATAATGATGATTTCATGGTTCTTGCTTAGTATAAAGGTGGCTAGACAGGGCAGCAAAATTGATTTTCTTTTTTACCTTTGTGGAGAGAAAAAAAAAGGAAATTGAATGCAAATTCTGCCTTAACACTATATTAGAATTCTAACAATCTGTTACACATGAAATGAAAACCAGGTGTAGCCAAATATTAGTTATTGTGCTATGATATTCAGCCAGTGGGTTAAGTTCAAACAACCCTTTGTTTAACCCATGCCTTGTTTTGTTACCCATAATGTTCCAAATGCAAATGACCTGAAACTATCTCTTGTCTCCTCTTGCCAAAGGTACTCAGAGGCAGGACTGTCCCTAGGCAAAATCATGAAGTAGGTGAATCTTGTGTTCATTCCCTACCCTTTTGCAATGACAATATCACCTTAGATTCTCTCCACCTTCCTGTCCCCAAGTGCCTACTCCAGTTGCTCATTGCTCTGGATTTACCCTCTGTTTTCCAGGGGGGTTTGTGCTGTTTCTTGTCCAATCCCCTTTGTAATTTCCCTGCTTGAAAAATGTTCAGTGGCTCCCCTAGAGGAGCCAGGCAATCAAGGTCCTCCCTTCTTTTCTTTTGAGTCTTAATTCCCACTGCTCCCACACCACAATATTCTACTGCAAGTGAATCACCCACCTTGCCCTTTGTATTTCTGTATCTTTTCCATACTATTCCTTTTGTCTGAGTTGGCCTCCATCTCTCATAACCATTATGAAAACCTTAATCATCTTTCAAGATTCCACTCATCTGTATGTCCTCCACATAGCGTCCCTGATCACCTCAGCCTCTCTCCTCCACACCTCATCTATACCACTCATCTGGCACTTACCACATGTTGCTTTGTATTATAATATTTATGTATGTGTCTTGTCTCCAGGCACTGTGCTGGGCGCTTTACAAACGTAATCTCATTTAAATTTCACAACAATCCGATGAGGTAGGTATTACTAAATCATTTAACAGTTGAGGAAACTGAGGTTCAAACAGGTTAAATAAGCTGCCTAAGGTCACACTGCTAGAATGGAACAGAGCTAAGACTTGAACCCAGGTCAAAAACATATATTCTTTTTACAAAACCATATTGTCATTGATTCAGTCCTTTTCCATCTTCTGAGAGATGGAATGTTGATTTAAGATATAGTAAGAAGCCAACTTAGGCTTTCTGATTATCACATGCATATTCAACAAAAAGACAGAGTTTATTGATAATCAGGGTGTTCCTATCTAGAGTTGACTTGTTGACTATAATCCATAAGGAATTCAAGTAAAATGTGAAAGAAAAAAAATCCTTACCTAATGTTGCCAGAATAAATAAACATGGCATAAGAAGAGAATGTTCAAGACAATTCATAATTCAAGAAAGGCTAAAAAGCATTGGTCTCTTATTTTCTTATTGGAAAATAAGTACAAGGAAAAGAAGAAAGCATGGGGTTGAATAGGAAAGTCTTCCTATAAACCTCCTAGGATTTAAACAATCTGGGGTAGTTAGGAGGCTGAAGGTATGATTTTATCTTAAATCTCTCACCAACAAACAATATCTCAATTGAGTATAAAGCCCCCCTCCTTTTTTTCATTCTGCCTCTGGTATGACATCTTGAATAAGTTAGGGGAAAGAAGATTAGCATTTCTAAGAGAGAAATCTCATTCCCAATGGACAACTTTTACAACTACCCTCTATAATAGCCAGAACCATGGATTATGAGCTGTATCCTGGACAGGTCCATTCTGGGGGGGTCTCCCATCAGTCACATGACAAAGACCCCATCTTGGGAAGAATTTAGACTGAGGATCTCTTTGTATGTGTGTGTGTGCGTGTGTGCATGCGTGTGTGTGTGTGTGTGTGTGTGTGATTTACTTATCTAAAAGAGAGAGGGAGAGAGAAAGGGAACACACAGGAGGAGCAGAGGGAGAGGGAGAGGGAATCTCAAACAGACTCCATACTGAGCATGAGCCCCATGTGGGACCTAATCTCATAACATTGAGATCATGGCCTGAGCCAAAACCAAGAGTCAGATGCTTAATCAACTGTGCAAACCAGGTGCCCCAGAATCTCTTTGTGTTTTGACACACTACCTTTGCTTTTCACTTTCCAATCCCCAAGCCTATCATATAATCTGTTGCATATTTCTTTAACATGAGTGAGATGCAGTTGTCGTTAAACATGCATTCTCTGTACACCTCTATTAACTTCCAACAGTCATCTCTACTTTGCTTACAAACTCTGTTTCAATTTATGTATGCTTTCAGTTTGCCAATCCCATTCATATGTGGCTCTACACCTTTATTCTTTATACCAATCTTTTTTTTAAGATTTTATTTACTTATTTATGATAGACACAGAGAGAGAAAGAGGCAGAGACACAGGCAGAGAGAGAAGCAGGCTCCCTGCAGGGAGCCCAACATGGGACTTGATCCCGGGTCTCCAGGATCACACCCTGGGCTGAAGGCGGCACTAAACCGCTGAGCCACCAGGGCTGCCTCTTTATACCAATCTTAATGACAATTTTTAAATTGTTTGGGAAAAATAATGCATGTAATCTAATGAATATAGCATGGCAAACTGGACTTCAGGCCCTATCTTGGAAAGCCTGAGAATTTCCACTTCAGTTATGTATGAAATCTGAGGAATTCAATGAGTCCTACAGGAAAGCTACCTTCACCTACACTGAAACTCAAAACACAAAAGCTCATTTTCTTTTCTCTAAAATTTTTATGATTTTTCTTGTCTTCTGTAAAAGTCCTCAAAGCTAATTCATTTTTTTTCTTTTGAAATAATTATAGATTCATGGAAAATTGCAAAAGAAATGTACAAGCAGTCCCTGTGTGCCCTTCACCCCATTTCTCCCATGTGTTGTATCTTACATAATTATAGTGCACTATCAAAGCCAGGAAATTGACATAGGTCTAATTCACTGTTAAATTAAAAAAAAAAAAAGTATAACCTGACAACATCCTAATCAATTTTGAGTTTCATTTTATATTCTGTTTCTACTCATAAGCAGTAATCATACTGATGATGTTGGAAACCAAAGGTGGTATGCCCACAGAGAGAGAAAGTTCTCCCACATTGATGGAGATGATCATTAGGTCTCATGCAGACCCTGGGTCAGGGTCATAGATGGTGGAAGGGAGCCTCAGAAGACCTGGGCTGGAATCTGATTCTGCCTCCAAATGTGTGACCTTGAGCAGGTCACTTGACCTCTCCAAGCCTCAGTATCTTCATCTATAGAATGGAGAAACTGTTTCTCCTGCCTACTTCATAGGGTTGTTGTGAGGATCAAATGTGATGTGTATGAAGGAAGGAGGTAGGCTGTGAATTAATAGTTATAAAGTTTATTATTTTCTGAAACTACAGCTAGTTACAGCAGTTTAGTTCTTCAATGGTGATTTTATTCTTAGAAACAGAACAAACCCACCTCCTTATTAGCTACAAGGTCTAGAATTTCCATTATGTATAAATGACCTTGCCTTTCTACCACTCTTAGTAGGACAGGTACTAGCAATATATTGGACATGCACTTTGTGACTCATTACCTACATACCCCAAGGCATACGATCTATTTTAAAATAAATATTTCTTAACATTTTCTTCTGAAAGGTCGAATGCATTTTAAGTAGCTTTTATTTTTATCCTGACCACAGGATTTATTCTTGTTTTTTTTTTTCAGCCATGAAACATATAATAGGTATTCTTGACAATAGTGAGAAATTATAAGGATACCAGATTAGACAGCGGATGGTTTATGAAGTAGAAATGGAAATCATCCAAACTACATTGTTCCTTGGTTTGTCTGGATATATAATATAAACTCCTAACTCACTGGTGGATTCTGATGTGTGGGTAGTAAAAATGCTAGTCTTGGCAGTAAGGTTGGAAAAATGTATAGGATAAAATAAACTTAAATCATGGAAAGTAAAGATAAAATGTGTGTACTGAATGTTATGGACACCAAGATAAAAGTGTTAAGATTTGTTTTCCCCTCTTTTTTCCTGGTATACAGGCTGGCATGGCTCTGACCTATGACCCCACAGCTGCCATACAAAATGGGTAAGTAGACCACAATTTCCCTATTTTAATTGCTAAGGTATCCTTGATCTCTGGAATCAGTACTGAAGAAAATGTTCAAAACTGTCTTACTTTGTTTTAAATCTTTAAACAAAAATTTTAAACCAACATTTACCACCATTGTACTGTTTTTCTTGTCATGCATGATTGACTTCATAGCATCTTCCATGTCCTCTATTCCCACGTGATCTCTACCCACATTATGTTTCCCTCGCTCATGCTCTCTTTCTCTCTCTCTCTCCCTTAGAAAGAGTAAGGAATGGGATGTGAAGAGGGAGCATAGATAGAGCTAGGTTGGAGGACGTATCTGTGTGTCTCTGGGATAAGATTGTTGCCCTGCTGATAACTCTAGATTTTAGCTTTCAATGATTTTAGCTTTCCCAGTTCATTTCAACATGAATACTGTTTTTGCTGTTTTCTTCTGTCTATCAGGGGAAGGCAATGGACAATCAAGTTAGTAAGTTGATGATTGTGTCTTCATTCTTCTATTTATTCATTTATTTATTTATTGGATAAAGGGGCAGAGGGAGAGAGGAAGAGAATTTTAAGCAGGCTCCACGCCCAGCATGGTGCTGGATGTAGGGCTCAATCTCAGCCCTGAGATCATAACCCACGCCGAAATCAAACGCTTAACCAACTGAACCACCCAAGAACCCATCACTCATCATTTTAATAACCATCTGGAAATGTATAGCCTCTTGCTTAGAAAAAGTCACATAGCTTAAGGTTCTTCCTTTGAAAAACAAGGCTTAAACTACATGACCTGATCTCTCAAAGATTCCGTGATTCTGTATACCTTTGATTGAAATTTTCTTCTAACTTTCCAATCCCTTCTCTTTGCTCTGATTGTCCTGTAGTTGACAATAATTATTCTTTGGTTGGTTGGTTATTTTATGTTCACAGCCTTCCATCTTGGATTTCACCATGGCTTTCAGTTTTCTGTCTTACAATCTTATTAAAGAATCAATCAGAATGAACGAAGACCTCATTTAAGATCAATGTAGAGGATAAAAAGATGCAAACTCTATTTTCTATTTGGTCAGCTGCCATTAATGAAAATCCATTGGATAGTGGAAATGCTTAAATATCTCCTATTCTTATAGTTATTCATTTAGGCAGTGATTTATTCATTCATTCAAAAAACACCCAATGAGTCTGCCAAACACCTTGGTATGCTCCACAGATTTAAAAAACAACATATGAGAAGGCCTTTGCCTTCAAGGAACTCATAGTCTACCCTTTCATAAAAGAATAAATGTGAGTGGTAGGCTAGGGAAGGAGTCTAGTCCTTTCTCACTTGTTAATTAAAACTTCTCTTCAGAAGTGAAATTAAGGATTTATCCAAGAAGTGGTGTTCTTATTTCCAGTAAGGCACTCTAAATTTGATGTGTAAAAAGAAGGAAAGAAATGGAGAAGAAAGTTCTCAAATATACAAATCATATTATATAGTTGGGGAAATACAATAATTAAAGTTAATTAATTATAACATTAATATTATAACAGAAAGGAATAACATGGATCGAACACACACTATTTACCAAGTACTTTATATTTATAATTTAAGGTGCATGGGAGCAGAGCCAAATACATGTAAAAATATGTGTGGTTACAATTAGAAATGTATATACATAAATGGAAAATAGAAATAATAATTGAATGAATACTTGTATGTTCACTAACCAGATTCAATAAGTCCTGATATTTTGCATACTCTGTATGTATGTATATGTATCCATCTGTAATATTAATCTGCATATCTATTATAAATTCCATCTTACCTAAGGCTCTATGTGAAGGATTAGAAATGCAGCAGTGACCTAGGCCTGGACTAGAGTGAGACCATGGGGCCGCCTTCTGCATTGCTTTAGGCAGTCGTCTTTCCAATGCATAATTTAAAATCTATCTTCTCTAAAGACATAATTTTCCAATTATTCTTCCTGATTTATCTTAAATCTAAAGAGAAAGTAAAAAGGGATTTCAGTTCTTAATCTGAGCTGCCAAAAGGGAGCTTGAGTTAATGCCATCCATGTTAGAAGCTGTGAGGACCCCTGATGCACAGTGAACATTTCTCCATTTTGTAAGCCTTCACCTCACATTTCAGGTCACTGTCCATATGCTGTATTGAGATCGACTACAGGTACATCTGTGCACCTTATATCAGCCTCTCTATGACATGTCTTTATCTGTACCTTATATTAACAATGTTACCCTGTATCCTTGAAACTATTTGAAAAGTCACAAAAATGGCTCACCCTTTTCACTGCCCACTTAAACTTTTACAACAATGAATAGTTCCATCATGAAACACATTTTCGTTAAGATGCGGAGGATACCCATCTTCTTGGTCTTATCAAGACATCATCTGATCCTCTTTCATTGATAAAGAACTGTATGCTATCAACTGTAGTCCTTCTCTTCAATACCTTCTTGTCCACTGAATCTTCCTTTCAGGCTATAGAAATGGTCAAGTCTCTTCCACCTGTAAAGAGGGTAGAAGCAGAACAATTTTCATGGCAATGACATCACTTCTAGTGACCACACTGTGTTAACCTTCTCTTTACTGCTAAATAACTTCAGTTGTCTGTACACACAGTTCTTCTCATATTCCTTTCTAATGAAGTCTATTAAATTATGAAGTCTGGTTTCAAACTTGACTGGGATTTCCTTTGCTGATGTTCCCGATGATCTCCAAATGTATCCATTAGAACGAATACCCTTTTAGTTCTTACACCATTTGACATCTTGCCTTGTTTAAGGCAAATAACAATTCTTGTTATTACCATTTATACTTTTTTTTTGGAAATTTTTTCTATCTTGGATCCCACAACTCCATTTCCCACTGATCCTGTATTCTTCCTACTTACTTGGTTTCTTCTGATTCCTCCTCTTTTGCCCAATTTACTAATATTTCTCAGGCTTTTGTCTTTTTTTCTGGTTGGTCTCATCCATTCCTCTCGCTTCTGGAACCTGAAGACTCCCAACCTGACACTTGAAGTTCATAAGTAGATGCAGGGCACTATCACCTATGTTTCTAACTGCTTCTTAGATATTGTTCTTAGATATCTTTGTTCATCCAAAACAGATCGTTAACTTCATCAATGCTTAATACAAACCAAACAAATTCAAATTAAAACCAAATATGAAATTTGCTTCTTTTTTTCCTAATAATTCACTCTAAAGCCATTTAGGCTATGAACTCCAGTTCTCTGGATTCTCTATTTTACAACATTCTTAATGATAAAATCGGTCAAGAATTATTCAATCTGTCTTTGAATAATATATCTTCACCCCAGCTCTTGCTCCTTGTCACTGGTTGAGTTTATTCAACACCTTTCCTACCTGTACTAATCTTTTACCTGCCTGTAATATAGCTCTCCTCCAAAACATTTTCACATTGTTTTTTGAGTTTTATATATATATATATATATATATATATATATATATATATAATCACAGTAATCAGAGTAATCATCTCCCTGTCTGATTTAAAGTATTAGGCAGACTTTACTAACTACAGAACAAAACTCAAACTTTCAAGAATGGCACAATAAAAAATAATAATAACACTCCATGACTTGGTTTCTGAAAATCATATGAATCTTCTGTGAACCTTCTCAGAACATCCCATGTTACTTTACACTTCTGTGTCTTAGTTGCTCATAGAATCCTCTCTGCCTGAAGAGAATGGTGATTTCCTTCCTTCCTTTCTTCCTCTCTCTTTCCTTTCTTCTGTCATTTTTAAAAAGATACTGCTCTCCTTTAAAGGACACAGTCAATTGATTTCAAGCAGAGCTAGTTACACCATCAGTCATAAGAGAAACAGTATAAGCAGTGGTTAAGAGTGCACACAGGTTGTTTGTGCTTTAGTTTGCTCTTCTGTGAAATGGAGATTATAGTAAGACTTTGTAAGGATTAATGGAACTCTGTATGGTACAGTGTAATTGTCAACATAAATATTGATGTTATTGCACTATATTTCAAAGTATCATGATACATTTGACAGTCTATTTACCATGTACTTATTGACACCATATTTATTTGCCTGCTGGACTATTAACTCACTGAAGTCAGGTTCCACACTTTATTCATCTTTATAGGCTATTTAACCCAGTATTGTAAGTGCTAAATCACAATGGGAAATGTAACCAATGAAATCTGCTTGGTTCCAACAAATTTCTATTAGAGAAACCATTCCTCTTCTTAGCATCAATTTATTCTGTCCCCATGTAACAC
The DNA here is from genome assembly GCF_011100685.1 of Canis lupus familiaris. Lineage (NCBI taxonomy): Eukaryota > Metazoa > Chordata > Mammalia > Carnivora > Canidae > Canis > Canis lupus. Next base: position 14,821,255 of record NC_049244.1, on the reverse strand, counting down.
TTTAATCTGATTCTCTTGAAGTATACAGCCTCCAGTTTCATGCAAAGTATCCAAACTCCCCATGAATTTTTCACATCTTGAGTTAATAATGGAGTTTTAGAAGGCTCAGACTGTCCATTGTGTTGTTGGTAACAAGAAGATGGAAATTTTATATGATGAAATGGAAAAAAAATAGGAAGATTGTAGTGAATTAATCTTACTCATACTTCTTCATATAGATGATTTTAAAAAATGTTTTGTTCATCTTTGGTTTTATTGCCTTATATGGTAACATTTTAATAATAGAGTATACTGGAATAATAATTTTTAAGCCTGTAAGATGTAAAGATAACCACAAATGTTTTCTAAACATACTGTCCCTTGAGTTAACATTAGCATGTGCATCCTGGAGGTGTGGGAGCTGATTTAGAAAGCTTACTCAGTACATTAAGGGATCTAACATGAATGTTCAGAAGAGAATATGCTACTCACTATTCACATGGCTGTATTTGAACCAGCAGGCAACCTAACTCAGACAGCAATAACTTAACAGAGTGAGAAATGTTTATTAGGAAAGAAACTGGTCTCATTTTACATAGACCAATAAGTATCCAAAGATACAGCTGTAACTCACTCAAACTAATCCAGATAAGATTCCTAAACATTGCTTAATGCTAACTCAGTTCAATTTAACATTTTGTTCTCTTTTGAATATCTATTGCATTGTTTAAAATCATTTTGGTGATACAAATTTGAAACGGAATAAGTTTATACTATATCAGAGACAATGAATATGTACACAATTCTAGTACAAGATACAGTCCAAATAATATTGTGGTAGAAGCACAAAATACTATGAGATCTATGTACTATGTTAACTTTTATTTGTATAAAATCTTTCTGAAAGAATACAAAAGAAATGATGATAGCAGTTCTCTGGCAGGGGGGCAGGCAAAGAAGTACTGCAAAGTAAGTGAGAGAGGGGAGACTTATTTTTCACTGTTTATATTTTTACATTCTTTTCAAAAAGAAAAGTAAGTCATAGGACCACAAAGAAGAGGCATTTGTGTTCTAATGAGGGATTAGGAAGGCTTATTGATGGAGCACTGACATGAAAATTTCCTCCTAACGATGCGCCACTTCAGAATTAAAGAACATATTTTATGATCCTGTGGTTTCCCATAAGTGTACCAAGCCCCAAGGTTTTCTGAGTATGTGGCTAGGTTGTAAGTAGTAGCTTAAATTGTGTTAAGAGTTAAATATTTTCTGAATTCCATAACCTCTGCATTAATACAGCAACACAGAATTGAAATAAATACTCCCAAATTAGCTCAACTTTAGCTAATGAAGAACAAACATTTATAAGTACCAACCATGGTGAATCTATCCTGTTTGAACTTAGATGGTAGAAAAATGTCAGTTCTGTCGTCTGCTTGAATCTATCCAAATTATTGCTTAAAAAAATTAGTTCAATGTCACATCTATCTAAGGCTTTGAAGTTTATAGTGAAGAAGTGTCTGTATTACAATGGAAAAATGAAACCTTAGTACTTTTTACTCTAGGCTAACTTACAAGAATAAAAATGTCTATTCTTCTTTCAGAACTGTCTGGCATAAGTCTACAATTTGTTATTACTACTGCCCTATTGCTTTTTTAGCAGTCCAATATGAAATTCCATCACTTTCAAATATGAGTGTGGGAGGTGGGAAATAATCATTCCCCATATTCAAAATCTCATCTTTCCAGTGCCCTTTTCAGTGAGAGCTGCTGTAAAAGTCCCGGATTGTTTTATTTGAATAAAATGTATTCTTGGGAGAAACATGGAAAAAAAATGTTTTCTATAGCATTGGTTTGCCAGCTGTTGTATATAGGCATTTGATATTAAGTGATACAGAAATCTTATCTTATTACACTAGGAAAGGAATCTAATGTGAAGGATCTGGTGGTATTACAATGAAAATGACCAATAACTTATTAATCTTGTGCTATAGTGTTACCCTAAGGATACCGTTTGTGCTTCTGACTCTAACCTTATTGCCTGTGGACATGAAAGACGAGCCAGTGCTGTTTATTTCAGTGTGCAAATAGGATTTTGTGTGGTTTTCTTCGGTAAAAAACATTCTACCCTAGGGTTATTGATATGTTCACGTTATTTTTATTGTCAGTGAAATAAGATTTCACCATGTTACTACTGACTGCCAAATCCCCTGAAGATGACTTTCCTGCAGGCAAAATCATGTCCTCTCAGTGATCTAGAGTTGCATATTCTGAACGTCTGGAGCCCACTTGCTTTAAATGCCAGAGAACCAAATAACTCTGCATTACTTAAAAATGTTAAGTTTTTTTCAAAGGCCAGCTTTGAATTCTATAGATAGATTATGCTTAGTTAATTCTCTTAGCCACTGTAGCATTTGGTATTTTGTTCAAATGAAATATCTCCAGAAGCAACTAGTTCATATTCCTAGTTCTCATCCTCAACACTACAACATTTTGGACCAGATCATTGTTAGTGTGAGAGCTGCCCTGTGCATTGAAGGATGTTTAGCCAAATCCCAGACCTCTATCCACTAGATACTGGTAGCAGCCCACCCACACAGTTGTGACAACCAAAAATATCTCCAGTTCCTACCATCAAATATTCCCTGAGGACCAAAATCACTTCATCACTTCTAGTTTAGGAGCACTGGTCAAGAATAAAAGGAATACTTTTACACACATAATGCCATGTGAATAATTTTGGCAAAAAAACTATATATATATATAAAACAGTATATATATAATTAACAGTATATATATATTATATATATATATATATATATAATATATATATAAACAGTAAGCTATTCCCAGGAAAATGGTTTAAGAATTCATGCCCAGTTTTCTGTAATAGCATTTTCAAGGCATAATGCATATATTATGAGATATAAAAAGATAAAGTCACATATTTAGAATTACCATAGCTTTATTATTATGGCTGAAATGTTCTGTCAATTTTCTCTTCCTGTTTCCTGATAATACCTATGCCTAAAGCATCTATTTGGATGTTTTGTTGTTTTGTTTTGTTTAACATCATGGCCATGTGAAAGTGTTTTTATACCCTACATGGCAGGGACTGAGAAGAAGGGAAGAGAATGGGAAAGCCATCCTACAGTTCTCTCTCATAGAGCCTGGCCCAGTGCATTTTCTTTAGATATGGTACCTCCTAAGTCTCAGCTACAATAGCAGCATTTCTTGTCATGGTTTAAGCAAGGGTTTCCTGTACATTCATCCAGTTTATGTTTAGACTTAGCTTATTTCAGAATACCAGAATTAGGAGTTTAAGATAGTGTGCTAATTTTCTTCTTTCCAGTACATTTCCCATTCTAAATAACTCTCTGACTTGAGTGGCAGTATTGGAACTTGCTGGCAAGGATGAAATATTCTTGTGTGTTGGATAGGATTAGAGCAAATAGAAAAAAACACATTAAAATTTTCCCCAAGGTTCCCTTTGTAGGTATCAGGTTTAGTTGGTTGCTTTCTTTACATGTCTTCTCCCTGTTTTCCCCATAAAACTCCCTCTAAACCCTGCCTGTCAATCCAATCCTGTTGCCTTCACTTTTAATACTTCAGTTGGTATATTTTACAAAGTAAACCAGCCATGCTCAGGTAAGATGCATGATTCACTCCATTGATGGGAGAGTCTGAAACTGGGTTTCTAACAGAAGTTAAACCACCTCATGGTGAAGGAGAAAGACTGTGGAGTGATCATGGAGTAGCTGTGGGTGGAATGGGGTCATTGTGAGCCCCAAATATGTCTTTTTATTCACTTATTCATGAATAAGCTCTGTCGGGAGTAAGACCTAAAGGGGATTTTTAAATGCAAACCATGATATTTGTAGTAAAGGACTCTTTCCCCTAGTTGCTAGTACTATCACATTTTTGAAAGCAAGTATTGATTAAGCTTCTGCTAAGCATTTACTAATATGTGTTGTTGGCCTCTCTTTGGGTTCTTACTCATCAGCTTTCTACTGGTTCAGAACCCATCTTCTATGCTCTCACCATCTTGGCATTGGCCACCCTATACTGAAATCACTACTTATTTCCCTAAGCTCCTTTGTTTTCATTCATTCATTCATTCATTTGTATATTCATTCAACCTATGGTCCTTAAGTATCTATTACATCCCAGCTCTATTCTAGGCAACAAAGCCCGTGTGTCCTCAACACTATCAAAGCTGACATCCAGAGAAATAGTCAATAATTACCTTGTATTAGCTCCAATGCCATGACAAAACACCTTTGTTTAGGTGGCTTTAAACAACAAAATTAATTTTCTTATAGTTCTGTAGGCTAGAAGTTTATGATCAAGGTCTGACTGATTTGATTTCTGGTGAGGGCTCTCTTCCTGGCTGGTGGATGACTGCCTTCTCACTATGTCCTCACCCAGCTTGTTCTCCATGAGTGCTTGTGGAGGGAGAGAGCAAGTTCTCTAGTATCCCATCTTATAAGAAGATCAATCCTATCGTGATAGGGGCCCACCCTGTTGACCTCATTTAATCCTAATTTCTTCCAGAGAGGTACCATTTCTAAATACAGACACATTGAAAGTTAGGATTTCTACATATGCATTTTGGTGTGTGTGTGTGTGTTTTTAAGATTTTATTCATTCATTCATGAAAGACACAGAGAGAGAGGCAGAGACATAGGCAGAGGCAAAAGCAGGCTCCTTGCAGGGAGCCCGATGCAGGACTTGATCTCAGGACCCCGGGATCACACATTGAGCCAAAGGCAGATGCTCAACCACTGAGCCACCCAGGTGTCCCAACATATGCATTTTGGAGAGACATGAACATTCAGTCTATGACATACTTAAAGAAAATTTTAAAAATCATTATTTTAGATGGTGATAACAGTGATGAAAAAATCACAGGAGAAGAATAGAGAGAAAATGGGGTGGAGATGATGGTTGCTACTTTAAGCTACAGACCTCTCTGAGGAAAAGAAAGGTGAGTGAGGCCAAATGGAGAAAGAAGTAGCCTTAGGGAGATTTGTGGAAATAAGCATTGTAGGTAGAGAGAATTGTAAGTTTAGTGGCTCAGGACAGAAGTGAGAATGACAGAATTATGCAACAGCAGAAGGTCAGTGTGCCTGGAACCTAGCTGGCTGGTTTAGAGGGGTAGGAGAAAAATACTAGAGAGGTAGGCAGTAGCCTCTTTGTGCTAGCCAATGTAAGAAATGCAGATTTTGTTTTCATGGCAATGAAAAGCCTTTGGAAGATTTTAGGCTGATTAATGTACAGGTAAGATATGATTTAAGTGGCTCAACAGAGACACTCTAAGGAATGTTTTAAAGGCTTAGCCATCTTTGGTACACATAGTAAATGATCAACATTTTTTTTTTAATGAACAGGTGGATGTTTGGCTACACAGTAATTGATTTTGCTTAGAAGTCAGGATTATTAGATATAACCTACATAGAATATATATTCACTCTTATAGTGTACAATTCTGTGAGTTCTGACCAGCATACAGTCATAGAATCACCAGACAAGCAAGACAGAACTGTTATATCACTTCTAAAGATTCTTTCATGCATCTTTGTAGTCAGCTCTATCCTCCAAGCTCAACCTTTGACCTCCACTGATCTATTTCTTTATAGTATTGCATTTTTCATGTTGTGATGTAAGTGGAATTATAAAATATAGGGTTTTTTGAGTCTGACTTCTTTCATTTAGGATAATTCACCTAAAATTAGTCGTGTTGAAAATATCGATGGTTCTTTCCTTATTGCTTAGTAGTGTTCTACTGCATGGACATACCACAGTTTGTTTAGCAGTTCAGTGGAAGGATATTTGGTTTGTTTCCCATTTTTGTCAAGTGCAATCAATAAAGCTGCTATATAAACATTTGCTTTAAGGTTTTTGTGAAAACATGAGGTTTCTTTTGTCTTGAGTTAGTATCTACTACGGGGATTGTTGAGTTGTAAGGTATTTGTGTGTTTAACTTCATAAGAAATGGACAAGTTTTCCAAAATGATTGCACCTTTCTGCATTTCCACCAGCAACAAATGAGAATCTCACTTTGTCTGAACCCTTGCCAGTGCTAGGATTGTCTTTTTTTTTTTTTTTTATCTTTTTCTTTTTTTGGCCATTCTAATAAGTATGCAGACAATGTCATTTTTTTTTAAACTGCAGAACTATAAACTTAGAGGTCTGGTAGATATGGACAGTAAGGATGTAATGTTTGACAGAGTAACTTTTTTAGCTGCAAATTTTAACCAAGTGTGGCCTTATAATCCTTGTTGAGAACTATTAGATAAAGTAAATTTAAGACTATAGTCCTCCAATCCTTGCTTGAAGACTTTTACAGACTTTAAGATTAAAGAATTTCCTCTTTGAATCCTGGAAACCTTGAAATCCAGCACTCCTACATTCAGTGAGAGTCTTGTAAAATACTTCTTTAGAATGGTAACCCATGAGAGTCTCTATTCAAACTATTAGTGACCTCTGAGGGGTGACGATGTCCCTGACTGCAAAACACCAACCTCAGTGATGCTATTAAAAAAAAAAGAATCAGGGATCCCTGGGTGGCGCAGCGGTTTGGCGCCTGCCTTTGGCCCAGGGCGCGATCCTGGAGATCCGGGATCGAATCCCACATCAGGCTCCCAGTGCATGGAGCCTGCTTCTCTCTCTGCCTCTCTCTCTCTCGCTCTCTCTCTGTGACTATCATAAATGAATAAAAAATTAAAAAAAAAAAAAGAATCAAAAGTAGTAGTTGATTTTTGCTAAGAGGACAGCAAAGTGAAATAATGATTTTGTTACCTTTGATACCCATTTTCCCAATCTATCCTCACATCAGTGAAATAATCCATCAAAGGAAACTTGGCTTTTTTCCATTCTGTGGCTGGCCATTCTTACCAGTAAGACAGGAAGAAATAAACATGATTTGAAAATCTGCTGACAAATTTGAGCGTAAAGTAACTTATGAATTCGATAAGGTATAGTGTGACCAGAGATGGCTTTGTCACTGATTTAAGTACCTTGAAGCTGCCCTTTGAAAGTTCTGTAGAAAGATCTCATTTGTTAATCCCTGATCTCGCCCAGTATCATTTTATAATTGCTCAACGAAAGGCCCTGAAAGACTCAAAACCTCAGTGTTTTTTATAAAGTCTACACCAGGAGTATATCACAGAGGTCCAGAATCTTCTTGATTGAATCCAGAATATATGCCTATCGCCAGATAGACACAGATCACAAATTGTCTACTTTTTTCTTTTTCAGGGAGGAAAATATTTAGCTTAGTTTCTGCATAAGTTCATGGACTTTTCTGCCTAGCACAAATTATATAGAACTCTCTAGGAGCTGACCCTATTTCTTGAATAAAGAGATAAATGCAATTTGTGTACACATAACATAGGCCATCTTTGTAAAACTTGGTGCTATCATTTTGCTTTTCTCTCAAAGAGCTTTAGCATTACCTTAAAAAGAAAAGAAAAACAAACTAAAAGCAATGCCCATGACTTTTCTCCCCCTGTTGGTTAAACATACTATTACACTCACCTGGCTTAAGAGATTTTGTACAGCCAATTTTATAAGATGACTTAAAGTTGTCATTTTGTTCAGAACGATTTATTTCCTTTAGTGGCATCAAATGCTATAAATTTCCTGGATGCTCCTGTTCACAGTTGGTGGAAAAACACAAGGGTGGAACTTTGCCTTTCCCAGAGGTGCTTGGTAGCATTTGATTAGCAGCCAGGCATGCAGCAGCTTCATGAATCTTCTTTTTTTGTTTTCTGTTTGCAGATTTTATTCTTCACCGTACAGTATTGCAACCAACCGCATGATTCCACAGACATCTATCACGCCATTCATTGCTGCTTCCCCTGTCTCCACATACCAGGTATGTCCGATTTACCTGCACCCGAGGAGAAGTCTTTCTTGCCATTAATAGACTATGTCAAGGCAAAAGGGACACAGTAGATTTTTTTTACCTGTCCTAAACAATTTAGTCACATCTTAATGTAATAATACTCCAGTTTTAGCCTACACTTTGAAGGGCTTGTTTGCATCTATTTTACTGAATAATAAAGCCCACCATCTCTTCATTCTTCCTGCTGAAATTTTTATGATTATGCTCCTTTCTAGCCAACATTAGTGCAGCCTTCTTGCCGCTGAGAACTTAGTTTGTTGGTTGTCGGTTATTTGGGTGGCCATGTTCCCTATTGTGTCTTCTTTACAAGCACACGTCTGGCATTCCCCTCACTCACTCCAGGATATTTTATTGTTGTCATCTCATTTTGTCACAGTTGTCCTGTGTGTCCATGTGAAGCTACATGGATAGATGTTAAATCATTTTCCCCAAGAAATAGGGAGGATTCTCAAAATGGTAAAACGTTATTCCTACTTCCTGCTCTTACTTCATTCTCCACCCCAAAGAGGTCAAAAGAGACCTCATGGGTTCCACATGTTGAAAAACAAAAAAGCCAAGACTCCATGTGTGTCCTAAAGCAGATGTTGTAGCCAGTTAATTCTAAGTACACAGTGGATTAACATAGTCTTACTTCTCCCTCAAAAAATACTCCTTGTCTTATTCCTTTGAGTTATCCAATGTGCTATTACTCCCTGCTTCTCTTTACCTCATATTGTTCTTCAGACAATTCTTCTAATTCTAATTAGACAGTGCCTATAGATGCTACATATAGAGGGTCTAGTGTCACCTTTCAAAACTTTGGAGAGACAAAGCGAGAGAGAGTGTACGTGCGTGCATGCATGTGTTTCTCTGTATTTTGCAGATGGTGGGGGTGGATGTTTTATGATGGGTAAAACTGTAACGTCGATGACTGCTACTAATTCAGTGAAGTTTCACCTTATTCAACCATTACATACTTCATTTCAGGATGTCTCAGCTGTCAGAGCATCAAACTTGAGACTATATACATTTTTCCTTAACTGATTTCCCCTGAAGCAGATCATTTTCATTCTTTTTCTGCACTTAAGATTCTTGATACATGTTGGTGGGTGAACAGAATAGACTTTCATGTGAATTGCATTTGAGGGTCTCAGATTGGCTGATTTCTTAATTGCCATTCCTTGGGACCCATGAGGCTATGTGCAGGTGCTGTTCAGTTTTTGTGCTTCCTGCAGGCCTGCCTGGTTGTAGTGTGTGTTTTTGGGGTATTTTTTTTTGTTTTTACTTATTTTTTAAAAATCTTGGCCTATGTTTCAGCCAAGACCACCCAATGAGCCCCAGTGTAGAGCACTTTGGTGACATGAAAAAAAATATCCACAGAAAACTGATTTCACTTGGGAGGGCTCATAAGTAGAACTTAACTCTAGCTCCTTTTTCTTAAAAAAGGAATCAGAACAATTCCTCTGTTGTTGATTCTCGCCTTTCACCACTTTTTTTTTTTTTTTTTAATCTAAAGTGCTTTGGCAATTTTGTTAGTGTGAGTGTATTGAAAGCAAAGTTTTCAGGGTTCTCAATGTGACAATCAGCCCTTACAAGCTGACTTTCTCATTTGGCTGACAAGGCACATTTCAGAACAGTTGGTTGGCTCAAATTCTCATTTTTATTTGCCATACCAATTACCATGAAAGAAAAAAAACACAAATTTACTTAACTTGGGTTTAACCCAAATCTTTCCCCCCAAATTTCTGATTGATCTCTTTAGTTCTTCCCCCAAATTTTACCACTTGGACTTATTTCCAAGATGGGATCACTTGAGAATTTGAATTAGAACCAAAGACAGAAAAAGAGGAAGTCTTAGCTGTCAACTCTCTATTATTTGCTTCTATCCCTGGGAGTTGACCTCGAAGTAGGGGTCCCTGAGGCTTTTTTCCTAAGACTCTAGCCTTCAACACCAACCTCAAAATATGTTCCAAGGCCCAGCCTGGTCAATGTAGGCACTATAGCCAGTACTGGTGAAGTAGGAATTCGCTTTACATTTTACTATGTTTCAGGGACCAAATTAATCAGGTCCAAGAATTTCCTTTCTATTCCTAGTTCTGAGTATTAATTAGCTGTAAAGTCAGATGGACTCCACTTTCTTTTGACCTAGTGTGACTCCACTGAACACAAGAACCAAGTTCTCTCTGTGATTGCTTTGTGCTAATAAATGCTGTTTGATGCATAGGTCCAGAGTACTTCATGGATGCCTCATCCGCCATACGTTATGCAACCAACAGTAAGTGTTCTCAGTCACCTGAGGCTAAATATTTCTATTATCCAAGTGCAAGCTTTTGTAATGCATAGAAAGGAAGCTTTTGGGGTGAAGCTTTTGTTATTTTCCATACCTCTTTCAGGCAGCCATATTTTTCAGGTGAAAAGCTGTTCCTGAAATTCTACAAAAGCATGTACAACAGATAGATGGCAGAGTTAGAGAGAGAGAGAGGTGAAAGAAAGAGAAAGAGTGAGATGAGAGAGAGAGAGGGATGAGACAAAGAGAGAACAAACTTTATTGGAGGAAATAGCAGTCAACCTTCTAAGCTGATGTCTACCACTTGTCATGAATGGGGAATTTCTACTTCATGCAGGAATTCTGAACTCTGGACGATTAAATCCATTTATAGGGGAAAAGTCTTTCTGTTTTACTTCTCTTGTTATTCTCTGTTCTCTTTGGATGCAGTTTGATGTGCTTTGGGGGCAATTTTTAGTATCATGGCCTACCTTTGACTCAAAGCAAGATATTTAAAACATGAAGATAGTTGTGTACTAATAGATGAAGATATAGACAGAAAGCAAGGTTGCTAAATACTTTTTTTGATGTTAACGAACTAGAGCCATTCTCTTCTTCTTTAGTGGAAAAATCTCTTATAAAAATATTCAAACTCTATTTTCCACTTGCTATATTTCCCATTTTGTGGCACAATATTATATCAGTCCCAGGGAAAATATTACATATTTCATTAGAATCTAGGCTGAAGGCTAATGATTCCATTTGTCTTTGTCCAGGTCTTCCAGGTTTTCTAGCTCTGTAGAAGTTAAGAGAGAGTAATTTCTATAGCAATATATTCATGAGAATGAGAAATAGGGGTAGGGCACTAGACAGAAAATCATGTGACAAGGGCTGTGGTATACTCTCCTCGGCATGCTCACATCTGTGCCTTTGTTTCCTTTTCTGTCACTTTATTAACGAGACTATTGGAAAGATCAAATGATACCATATGTAAAAATAGTTTTTAAAGTATGACATGCTATGCATTATTATTGACATTACTCTCCTAGTAGAATGTATTAGTTGCACAAAGAAAAAAACAATGCTACATTTTAACACATTTTAAAGCTAAATATCAATAAGGTAGCACGCATTAAAGACCAGGGAACTAAATTCAGAGGCATCCGTTTCTTGGAGTCAAAGGATCATAGCACCTGGTTTTCATTTTTGAGCTTTGTCTGTTTTTTAAAGAAAATAAGGAACATTACACATTGCTCTTAATGTTTTGATAGTTCGTTTTTTATTTAAAGAATAAAATGTATATAACCTAGTACAGCAGAACTTTAGCCCATATTTTGCAAATTCCTCTATTTACTCTTATTTATACACCTTGGGGGCTTCCTGAGTTCATCTGGTCTATGTTCTGTAAATCATACCAACATACAATGAATTCAGGCTACCCTTTCCAATTCAGGTCATGAGATAAAATACAATATACAATGCCAAACCAACATATAGCACAGAGTGAGCCAATACAGGGAAAGAGAAGTTTGGTTGAGTTATAAAGTGGAGAATCTCTAAAAGGAAACAGCTACCTTATAAAAATAATATGTTCATCTACAGGGCACTAATGCTAGTTCAGTCCTCACACTGAGGTGAAGCATCATCTCACTTTGGCCAAAGGGAATCCACATCCAGCAAAACCCAAATATTTTCCCAGATATCAAAATATGTAATATTCTACTAGTACTTCTAGAACTGTGAGCAGAAGGGAAGATGTTTGTATATGTCTTTATTTCAACTGTCACTCAGGAGAGTAGCAAAATTTTTCTTCCTCTCCCCCTCCATCCTAGCATGGCTTCAGCCCCATTTTTTTTTTTTTTTGGTATATTATTTCTCATACATCTTCCTCCAGTGATAGCTGTGTGTGTGTGTGTGTGTGTGTGTGTGTGTGTGTGTGTGTGAATTTATCCCCTTGGATATTCCTTGCTATGTCTTCTACTCACTGATATCTTATCACTTCCCATGACTAGACAGTGCATCATGTTTGAGTTTAGGTTACTTGGTTTAAAATACAATATTTGTGGCTGGGACGGATTCCTGGAAAAAGGAGTGCCTAGGCCACCCACCACTTTGTTGTTTTTAACATGGAATAATTGGTTAAACAGTGTCATGGAAACAGAGTTTGTGCCATCAATCTTTTCCCTTTAACAGTTTTGCTAGTTGCCTATATTGTATAAATAACCTTACCCATTTCATCATCAAAATGGGGTTAAATATAACTGTATGACACTAAAATACAAAAATACGTAAGTAATCTAAGGCAGATACACCAAATACCTGAATCTAAAGAGATAGGATAAATGAACAACATGATGATTAATAGGGTGAGTTGTTGGTCTCTTTGAGATAGGAAACCTTTCTCTGTTATGGAACTCTGGGCAATTAAACTTTCTGAGTCACAGTTTCCTCATCTGTAATATAGACGTACTAATGCTTAAATAATTATGCACTTTAGTTCATGAAAGGAAATAAAGTGTAAAACTCCTAAATTTTCCTGGCAGATAGCAAACACTTGGAAAATTACTATTATTATTATAGTTATATAAGGACATTGAATGTTATACTTGAGATTAGCCCAATTACATAAAATGGGAGTTGGTATGGAAGAAAGTTAAGAATAAGCAATAATCACCTATTTCTACCATGTTCATACTACTTATTTAACTTACTTTGCTAATGAGTTTTTGGAGATAGCTTCTATGGCTATAAATCAGACAAATTTCTAGATTGGTGCTTTTTTCATTTACTTATTAAACTATTCAATACCAAAGTTAGGAAAAAAAAGGCCTATCAGGTACCTTCTTGTTGTCAGTAACTGGAACCTACTTTACAAATAAATTCAAGTTATCACTATCTACATATCTCAAATATGTTTCTGATTTTCTTACAACTGTTCTCTCTCATGTTTTCTCTCCCACCATTTTGAGAAAATCTTGTGTATAAGCTCTAAGTGTAAGCATGTTTCTCTCCCATCACTGTGAATGCACACTGACTCCTACACTGGATCCAGAAGCCCTTCAGGTTCTCTTTCAGGCTTAACTCAAAGGACTCCAAGATTCTATCTTTTTTAAAAAAATATTTTATGTATTTATTCATGAGAGACACACACAGAGAAAGAGAGAAAGGCAGAGACACATGCAGGTGGAGAAGCAGACTCCCTGCAGGGAGCCTGATATGGGACTCCAGCCCAGGACCACAGGATCATGACCTGAGCAAAAGGCAGATGCTCAGCCACTGAGCCACCCAGGTGCTCCAGGATTTCAACCAGGCTTGTATCCAAAGAAGCTTTAGGAAAGTCTTAAAGTAGAACATTGTGTCTCTGGTCTTTACCTAGATGAATGGTTAAAATGGGGGGCAGGGGAAGATACAGGTAATTATAAGCAAGAGATAAATGAAATGACACAAGAAAGAAAAGGAGTAGGCAAAGGACAAGAGAACAGAAAAGAGTAAGCATAAAGTTAAAATGTGCCATTTAAGTTTGTTTCTTTAGAGATTTAATTTTCTAAGGTGTGTGTATATTATTATTATTATTTGTAGATTTAGAAAAAGATTCTGAGAGAGAGGCCTTTCACTTTTTTTTTTTTCTTGAAAGAGGGAGAGAGGATAGGGAGGGGCTGAGAGAGAGGGAGAGGGAGAAAGAATCTTAAGCAGGCTCCATGCCCAGCAGCCCCCCCCCCCTCCCCGCCCAGCACTCCATTTCACCACCCTGAGATCATGACCTGAGCAGAAATCAAGAGTCCCATGCTTAACTGACTGAGCTACCCAGGCTCCCTGAGGTCTTTCACTCTTAATGAAGACAGGATAAAAATCTCCTGGACTGTGTTATAACTATCATCCTGGTATTTGTGCAAGAAATAGTTCTCTGTCAGTTAGTGGGCTCTGGGACCTTATCAAGTCTCCTGGTAAATTGTCAGACCCCACCAAGGACAGCAAAATCATTTCTATTCACAATTTGCTGTTGTTCTCCTGAACAGATACTGAGGAAAGAGCATTGCTAGATGAGATTAAGAACTCACGTTTTGCTGTGAGAAAGTAAAAAATGCTGACTTTGTCATGCAATCGGTTATTTGTTGCAGCTTCTCAGTGCAGACTTCTATACTATACTTTGAAATTCCCCATCACAATGACAGAATTTTAATAGATGATGGATTGCACCAAATATCTACTCTGCATAGCATCCCGTTACATTGAAATCTTATATGAATGCGCAATTGAAATTCCTGTGTTGCGATACATTGGATATTTTGTTAAATCTGTGCTGACAAGGCAAAAAGATGATAGTTCCCAAGAAGAAGCATAGTCCTATTCCCTTAAATTGTATTTAGGCTCATTTGAATCATAAATCTTCTGTTCTTCATATGGTTAGCATTATTTTATCTCAAGGAGAAAGGTCAGCTTTCATTTTTACTTAATTACAAATCGGTTATCTAATTACAGTATTCTAAGAAATGCAAGATGCCCTATTGAATCATTGGATGATTTGTTGCCATGCATAGCTAAATTATGACTTTTATGATTAATAAACCTTAAATTTATAGTTAAAGAGTAAATATAAACTCCTCCTCTACAAGGCTGTTCAAGAAAGCTCCAGAACATTTGATTAGGTCATTCCTTATCATCAAACACACAAGGCCTAAGGCTTAATTTTAGAGGTTGTAGCCTACAAATTTATAGGTGTGTTTTCTGTAAAAGCATATCACCTAATGTGGAAAGAATATTAATATCATTTGAATTCTGTTCAGAAAGCAAGGTTTTCAGATATTACCCTTTTACTCCAATAGTTTTGCTGAGCAACAATCCTAAATCTCAGTTTCATTAGCAAAGTAACGATGTCAAGATGCTTTTGCTATCAAAGGGGTTAACTTGGTAAATATATATCTGCAGGCCAAATCTTTTTTTTTTTAACTACATAGCAAAAATAGAACAACAGTGACTCTAACCCGTATATACTATTTCTACTGGAAGAGAATTCAAATGAGTGGAGCATCTTCTTTAGAGCACCACCTCCTTTTAAATATACTGCTGGAATAAAGTGAATACCAACAAAAACCATTTCCACAGAAAGTCTCTTTGACATTAACTACTGTTAAAAAAAAAAAAAAGTAGTGCTGGCTTTCCATTGTTAAATGTAAATTCAAAATTACAGGAAGTTTAAAGAAATAATCTTTAAAAACCTGTTAAACAATAAATTCAAAACTAATAATTCGTAAGCACATAGAGCATAAAAGACTTTCCACTTACCAATTCTACTCTCCAGAAATAAATCTAGTAAATAAATTTTATGTTACTATCCAATTTTTTATGCATACAAAAGTCTGTGTACTTGTGTGTAAAAGTGTATGTATTTTTAATATCTATACAGGATCACTCTAAAAATACTGTGTTGTAACTTCCTTTATTTTTTCCCAATAATAGAATGTCCTGGATGTTACTGCATGAGTCACATATAGAACCACGTCAATTTTTTTAACACTTCATAATATGCCATTATATAAATGCCCCAAAAAGTATTTAACCAATTTCCTATTCACAGTTCTTTAAGTTGCTTCAAGTACTTGCTCATAAACTCAAGACTGTAATATTGAGCACTTGTGAGAAAATATGTGTAGGATAAATTGCTGATACAAAAAGTATGTGTTTAAGTATTTTAAGGTATGATTATACATTATTGTCAAATTGCACTTCAAGTAAGAGTGTTTATTTCTCCATGGCCTCAATTAACACTGGGCATTCTCAAGTTTCAAATATTTTGTTAATGTGATGAATAGTGAATACTACTTTACTCATGTTTCACTATTATTTCTCAGTCCTAGAGGAGTTGAGTTGCTTTTCATGTTCATTAACAATTTTTTTTTTCCTTCGGAGCTCCAAATTCATGTGCTTTGCTCATTTATCTTTTGGGGTAATCATCTCCTATTTTAAAAATATGTTATTGCAGTTAGTTAACATTGTCATAGGTAATTTAGATAATTTCTGTTTACTTTTAATGTTTTGACGTTCATCATGCAGAACTTTAGTATTTAGTGTTTAATGTTTATCAGTTTTTCCCTTTAGGACAAGGGTCACCAATTTTTATTTTCTGTAAAGATCCAAACAATGAATGTGGTCAGTTTTGTGAGCTGTGTGATCTCTTTCACACCTAGGCAGTGCTGTGGCTGTAGAGTGAAGGCAGCCACAGACAATACAGAAATGAAATGGCATGGCTGAGTTTCAAGAAACTTTGTTTACAGAAATAGGTGAGGGCCATATTTGGTTCATAGGCTAGGTTTTGCCAGCCCATGCTTTAGAGCATCTGGACTGCCATATGAAATATCTTATTAAATATAAGATTTAAAACACCATAGGTTAAAAATAAATAATAAAACACTCTATGTCTTTGTTTAATGTTTTTGTTGTTACTTTTGTTTTTTTGAGTTTAATAACTTTTTTTAATCGAGATATAATTGACATAAAACAATTTAATCACCCTATGTTTTATTGTAGTAAATTTTATTCCTAAGTTTTTTACTTTTGGAGTTTGTTTTGCAGTATGGTATGAGATTATGGTCCAACTTTTTTTCCCCAAATGGATAACCAATATCATAACAACTTTTGTCATGTAAATCACCTACATTTCCTCCATTGATATACAATTTTATTCCAATTTTTATCATACAATAACTCTCTTTATATCTTTGGTATATTTCTGGACTCAATTCTGTTCTGTTGATATACTTTTTGACCATTACTCTAGTATTTTAATTAACACTTTATAATACCATATATACCTGACAGGACTCAATCCCTGACATTATTTTTTTGTTGTTGTTTCTCAAGAATTTTTTGAATTTATATATTAATTATGGGAAATATAAAAATATACGTACAATGAATTTTTCTAAGAAAAAAAATAAGTCTTTCCTTTTACTCAAGATTTTTTACTTTTCCCCCTAGCTTTATTGAGGTATAACTGACAAATAAAATTGTAAGATACTTAAAGTAAGTGTGTTTTGATTTGATACATATATATATTATGGTAGGACTCCCACCATCTAGGTAATTAACACATCCATTATCTTACATATTTATCTTTCGTGTGTGTGTGTGTGTGTGTGTGTGTGTGTGTTAGAGAGCATTTTAGTTCATTCTCTCAGCAAATTTTAATTATATAATATAGCCTTATGAACTACAGTCATCATGTATTACTTAGATCCTCAGACTATTTATCTTATAGCTGAAAGTTGGTACTCTCTTACACACCTCTCCTTATTTTCCCCAATCTCCCCAAACCCTGGCAAACACTTTTCTTTTCTATATCTCTATGAGTTTGGGTTGATTGATTGATTGATGTATTTATTCATTTTAGATTTCACATATAAGTGATAACATGCAATATTTACCTTTCTCTTCCAGGCTTATTTAACTTATTATAATGCCCTCAAGATTCATCTATGTTATCACAAATGGCAGAATTTCCTTCTTTCTTACAGATGATAATATTCCATTGTATATATATATATATATATATATATATATATATATATATATATATATACACACAATATCTTTACCCATCCATCCATAGACAGACACTTAGGTTGTTTCTATATCTTGACTATTGTGATATTGTGCAAAACTGCAATGAACACAGGAGTGTAGATATCTCTTTGGGATCCTGCTTTCATTTTCTTGAATATATCCCATGAGTGGGATTCCTATATCATATGCAGTTCTATTTGTTAGTTTTTGAGGAACCTTCATACTGTTTTCCATAGTGGCTGCATCAATCTACATTCCCATCAACAGGGCACAAAGGTTTCCTTTCTGTATATTCTTAGTAACACATGTTAACTCTTGTCTTTTTCATAATAGTCATTCTGACAGGAGTGAGGTGATATCTCATTATGGTTTTGATTTGCATTTCCCTAATGATTAAAGATGTTGAGCACCTTTTCATGTGTCTGCTGGGCATTTGAATTCTTTCTTGGAAAAATATCCATTCAGTTCTTCTGCTAATTTAAAAAATCAGATTGTTTCGTTTTCCACTATTGAATTGTATGTATGAGTTTATTGTATATTTTGGATATTAACCCCTTATCAGATACAGGATTTGTCAATTTTTTTCCCCATTCTATAATTTGCCTTTTCATTTTGTTGATGGTTTCCTTTGTTGTACAAAAGCTTTTTAGTTTGATGGAATCCCACTTGTTTATTTTTGCTTTTGTGCCTCTATTGTGGTGTCAAAATCAAAAACATCATTTCCAAGACCAAGGTCAAGGAGCTTACCCCTTAAGTTTTCTTCTAGAGGTTGTATAGTTTCAGGTCTTCTGTTCAAGTCTTAATCCAATTTGGGTTGATTTTTGTGTATGGTGTAAGATAGGGATGCAGTTTCATTTTTTTGCATGTGGCTGTTTAGTTTTCACTAGACTAAACACTGTTTATTAAAGACTATTCCCCATTTTATATTCTTGGCAACTTTATTGTAAATTAATTGACCATATGGTGATGGGTTTATTTCTGGATTCTCTATTTTGTTCCGTTGGTCTATATGTCTGTTTTTATGCCAATTCCATATTTTACTATAGCTTTGTAACATAGTTTGAAATCAGGAAGTATATGTGCACAGCTTTATTTTTTTTTTTCAAGATTGCTATGGTTATTCAGGGTCCTTTGTGGTTCCATACAAATTTTAGGATTATTTACTTTATTTCTATAAAAAATACCATTGGAATTTTGATAGAGATCGCATTGAATCTATAGATTGCTTTCAGTAGACTGGGCATTTTAACAATATTAATTCTTCAAATTTGTGATCATGGAATATCATGCCATTTATTTGTGTCTTCTTCAATTTATTTCATCCCTGGTTAAGCTTATTCCTAGATAATATTATTATTTTTTATGAAGTTGTAAATGAAATTGTTTTCTTAATTTGTCTATCTAATAGTTTGTTGTTAGTGTATAGAAATGTAACTGAATTTTGTATTTTGATTTTGGTAGAGTCTTTAGAATTTTATATATTTAATATTATGCCATCAGCAAATAGAGAATTGTACATCTTCATTTCTAATTTGGATGCCTTTTATTTCTTTTTCTTGCCTAATTGCTCTGGCTAGGAGTTTCAGTACTATGTTGAATAAAAGTGATGAGAGTGAGCATCCTTTTCTTATTCCTGATCTTAAAGGAAAAGCTTTCAGCTTTACACTGTTAAGTTCATGTTAGCCCTGGCTTTCTTATATATGGCCTTTATTATGTTGAGGTACATTTCCTCTATACTTAGTTTGTTGAGAGTTTTTATCATGAGTTCATGAATGGATGTGAAATTTTGTCAAATACTTTTTATGTGTCTGTTGAGTGAGATGATCATCTGATTTTGGTCCTTATTTTGTTAATATCATGTATCACATTGATTAATTGCAAATGTTGAACTATATTTGTGTTTGCATCCCTGAATAAATCCCACTTGATCATGATATATGATCCTTTTAATATATTGTTGGATTTGGCTTATACTCTGTTAAGAATTTTTGAATCTGTGTTCATCAGGGATACATTTTCTTTTCTTGTAGTGTCCCTGTCTGCTGTGGTATCAGGGTAATGCTGGTCTTGTAAAATGAGTTTGGGAGTACTTCTTCATCTTTTCTTTTTTGGACAAGTTTGGGAAAAGATTGGTATCAATTCTTCTTTAAAGATTTAGTAGAATTCACCGGTGAACTCATGTGATCCTGGACTTTTGTCTGTTGGGAGGCTTTTGATTACTGATTCAATCTCCTTAGTAGTAACTGGTCATTCAGGTTTTCTATTTCTTCATGATTCAATCTTCATCAGTTAAATGTTTCTAGTAATTTGGGTTGTCCTTTTTTTTTTTTTTTTTTTTTTTGGTGTGTAATTGATCATAGTAGTCTCTCATGAGCCTTTGTTTTTGTGTGGAATCAATTGTAGTGTCTTTCCCTTTCATTTCTAACTTAGTCTAAGTCCTCTCTGTTTTTCTGGATAAGTCTAGCTAAAGGTTGGTCTATTTTGCTTATCTTTTCAAAAAAACAGCTCTTAGTTTCATTGATATTTTCTGTTGTCTTTTTAGTCTCTATTTCATTTATTTCTGCTCTGATTTTCTTGTTATTTTTTTTCCTTCTACAAACTTTATTTATTCATTTTCTACTTCCTTGAGGTACAAGATTAGGTTGTTTATTTGAGCTCTTTCTTTTTTCTTAGTGTAGGCTTTTATTTCAATGAACTTCCCTCTTAAAAATTACTTTTGTTGTATCTCATCATTTTTGATATGCTATATTTCCATTTTCATTAATCTCAAGACTTTTTAAATTTCTTTCAATTTCTTCTTTGACTCATTTTTGTTTAGTAACATATTGTTTAATCAAGAATTATTTTATGTCTTTTGAGTCCCTTAATAGAGTAGTAAATTTTCCTCCATATATGCCCTATAAACTTCTCAAACTTTCCCATGTCAATGAATTTTTTATCTCCTCTAATTAAATTTTCTCACCAATCCAAAAAAAAATGCCTTTTATAAAGCTGGATTACCCAAATAAGATAAGGAAACGATTAATGCTCACACGTTATACCTGGTTATTGTGTCCTTTAAGTCTCTTTTGATATAACAGGGCTTTTTTTTTCTCTCGTGTTTCTGATTAGCTGCTTTGCAGAGCATCTAACCTTTAAGAAATGTGTGATTTAGTCTTCATGGCACTGTTTATCCTGTACATCTGCCCCATATGTGAAATGATTTTATAGCCAACTATTTTTCTGAATTTTTCTATTATTTTCAGTAGACAATTTTTCATGAATTCTCAGGTTTTCCAGGCCATCAAAATAACTTCATTTTCTACCTCATTTCAGTTATTTTTATTTCACAGTCCTTTTTCTCACCCAGTTGTATTGCAGTATATTCTTTGATTAATTCTTTATCTTAATGAGAATGCCACTATGAATTGTTTGGTTTTTAATGTAAATATTGAATTTAATCAAAGTTCTTTGGGATGCCTGGATGGCTCAGTGGTTGAGCGTCTGCCTTTGGCTCAGGCTGTGATCCCAGGTTGGGGGATCGAGTCCTGCATCAGGCTCCTGCTTCTCCCTCTGCATATGTCTCTGCCTTCTCTCTGTGTCTCTCATGAATAAATAAAAACTTTAAAAAATAAAAAGTTCTTTGAGAAAATTTTGAGTTTTAAAATTATTTTATCAATTTTACGTGATGAATGTATTTGTGATTAATTATATTTTAACTAATTTCAGTAAATATTTATTAAGGTGGAACCATTATACAATAAGCTCCTTTTAGTCTGAAAAAGCCATCTTAAAACCATACTTCTCAATTATACTTATTAATGTTGTATTATTTTGGCAGCAGTCTTCTTAATGAAATTATTAAGTGTTATTATCTTTCAGGTGTACTATCTTTGTTAGATTTGAATAGCAGAATTACAAGAGCTTTATAAAAATAATTTGGAAGGATACTATTTCTCTCAACTCTGGAACAATTTTAAAGATTTTAAATAAGTCAAATGTGAAACTAACTTCCCAAACTAATTTTGGGAAGAGATGTATTTATCCCACCAAACCAATTGCAAATATAATTTATTACTCCTATAAAGTATATTCTCAAGAGCCTAAAACTATAATGCATTTAGGGCATATGAACATCATGAACAATCATTAAGTACTCTATCTGATTGCTACATAGTTGAAAGTTTAGTTGCTAATGGTCAAAACAATTGTATTTTTAAATGGCATGTTCTTAATCAAATTGACATTGTTAGTTATTCCATGACCAGTTGTTGGTCTTTTTTGACATATATATCTCAAGTTAAATATTGTGCAAATTTAAAAAATCAATCACCAATTGTGTAATAAGAAATTTTCAAACATTAGCAAGTTGTAGATCAATAACTTGCAATTTTGAAGAATATACATGACTTTCATTGTAGTGAAATTTGAGGAATACTTCCCTGAATGCTCACTTGCTTAAGTCTTTCTTTTACTGGGCCCTAGCTGTACCTTTATTGACTCTGTTTTAGGAGACTGAGAACTTTGAATTCAGTAAGAAAAAAATCAACAAATAGTAACAAATATTCTTAAGCATCAACATGTACAGAATATTCCTTTAGGTATTTTTGGAAATAAGGGGGGAGAAGAAATAATACATGCAAAGGCATACAATCTAATCATATAAAAAGTTTTATATATTTAGGATGATATAATTTAAAATTTGCAGCAGAAAAGGTAGCAATTATATAACACTGAAAATGACAGTTAAGAACAGGGAGAAACAAAGACATAAACATGAATTTAAAAGATAGGTGATGTTTATGACGTTAAAGGAAAAGAAAGAGGCATTTCAGGTGAAAATAATATGACAAAATATTGAGGGATGGATTTCAAGTTATTCCAGGAGCCAAGAGGCAGACAGCCTGCATTAAGTGGAGGATGTGTGTTAGGGAATAAGGGAAAGATTTGCTTGGAAAGGTAAACTGTTGATCTATTGAAGAACAACTTTTCATTAGTCAATCTGGCACATTTTACTACACTTTTTTGTTAGCTTGATTGTCCCAATGCTATTGTCTAGAGTTTAGGTTTACTTTGGAGAAAGGCTAAATTATGTCATTGAGGTATGTTAAAAAGTCATAATTTCCACTGAAGTAATGGATAAATCAATCATGAATGGGAAAATTTTTTTAATTTTTTTTGCATTATGAAAATGTCATTATACAAAGTCTCTGTACATAAAGTGATTTTCTATCCACATAAATAATTTGGAGGATCATCTTTCAAGTAGAGCTTCTGAAAATGTCTTGGAGAAGACATTGCATGATATCCAATATCCCTGTCGCACACACAGGAGTGGCTAGAATAACTGAGGAATCCAGAATCTTTTGAAATCCAAATGTGCACTTGTGACCTGTCTTTGGCATGTAGTTTTCTATTATTTTACTATAAGACTTTAAAAGGAAAGAATAGTTTGTGCAATAATGTGTTACTTTTTTAGAACTGCAGGCACAGCATTCTGAACATGAGACTGACACAGCAGCTGAGAGAAAAAGTTTCAATTGTACATGACCCCAATGTGTCCTTAGATAGTACTTAGAATTTCTTCATCACTGCATCATCAGGAAATCAGAATTTGCCAGTTCCTTTGTAAGAATACTGACAACATTACATCCTTAATAGCTATTTAGCATATTAAATATAATTAAATGGAAACACAGTGTTAAGTATCTAATCTAGTAAAGGCTAATTTTCTATGGATTATTTCTAGAGAAAGCAAGCACACAGCTAAAATAAAATCCATGTCAGACTAGATAACAGCAAGTTACCAGGGCAACACAATCATATAGAGATAGGGTAAATCATTTATTTTATAAATGTTGCCAGGGCAACAGAAGCTACTTATGAAATCACTGAAGGATTGAGGATAAAGGCTCAGATGGAACTATTTGTTCTTTTATAACACACTGGAATAAAATGTCCATTCACACCTAAAACCTTAGCAGTTATGTAAAATATGCAGATATTCCTTAAACAAATGGTCGTGAATAGGTTCAAATAGTGAGAGTATTTTTAAATATCAGAAGATATTATTCACTCTTTCTTGCCTCTCACTATGTTATTGGGACACTATTTTGCTTTAAAGGTTAACCTCAGCTAACCTAATTTAGCTAACCTAAGAAGCTAATTATTTCTACCTCAGTGCTATGTTTAAATTCAGGATAATGGTTAACAGTATGATGAGCTTGGATTTTGTTAGGCAACCAATTAGGATTTGCCAGAGTTGGGTAGGAATTATATATGTATATGTAATTATATATATTACATTACATACATTACATATATATAATATATATATTACATATACGTATGTAATCTAATTAGGTGTACTTTGGGAATATATATTACATTAAATATATTACACATATATTACATATATATTACATATATGTATATGATCTAATTACGTATACTTGAGGAAAAATCTGTTTGTCTTTGATAAAAAAGCTAAAAATTATACAATTTACAGTAATATTTTTCAAGATACTACACAATTATCAGTAAAGTGCCTTCAAACTTTTTTTTCTTCTACTGCTTAAGAGGAATATTTACCAAAGGTAGGGCTTAAATTTACATTTTACATCCCTTTTTTAGTATAATTTGCTTCCCCCTTGGTCAAAGTCCTATCAGAAAACAAATATTTATAATGTATTCATCTATGAGTAGCAATGAAAATATGTGCAAAGTATAGAAATCATAAAAAGGAGGGAGATATTCGTTGTGTCAGGGAGTGGAGAGTAAAGACAGACTTCTCAGAGGAGGTAATTCCTGAACTTGGTTTTGAAGAATAAAGGAGTTTTCAGGCAGACAAGTGTTGGATATCAAGTAGGTTGGGTATTCTAGGCAAAGCAAACACTAGCTTTCAGCCAGGTCTTTGGTCTATATACCATGCGTTACATCTGGGGCAAAGCATAGGTTACCCAGTGCTTCTAATGCTCCTCCTGCTATAAGCATGGCATCTGTATCCCCTTCAATAGTATTCCACAGAAGGTGTCACTTAATGATGAATTAGAGCTGTTGCCCACCCCCCATTCAACGTGGCATCTTCTAGAGAACTGCCCACATCTAACAGCCAATGTGCCCCTTCACAAGCTCTCCACTTAGAATTGAGTGAAATATTCAGGGCATGTTTTTTTTTTTTTCCTTTTTAAAAAATGTTTTTATTTAAGTTTCAGTTGATTATTTAAGTTTCAGTTTTTATTTAAGTTTCAGTTGATTGATACAATGTAATATTAGTATCAGGTGTACAATACAGTGATTCAACACTTCGATACATCACCTGGTGCTCATCACAACAAGTGCACTCCTGAATCCCCATCACCTATTTCACCTATCCCCCCACACCCTTCCCCTCTGGTAACTAGCAGTTTGTTCTCTATAGTTAAAAGTCTGTTTCTTGGTTGGTACTCTCTCTCAGTCTTTTCCCTTTGCTTTTTTTAAAAAAATATATTTATTTATTCATGAGTGACACAGAGAGAGAAAGAGAGAGAGAGAGAGAGAGAGAGAGAGAGAGGCAGAGGGAGAAGCAGGCTCCATGCACGGAGCCTGACACAGGACTCTAGGATCAGGCCCTGGGCTGAAAGTGGCGCTAAACCACTGAGCCACCACGGCTGACCTTATTTTTTTTTGATTCTTAAATTCCACATATGAGTGAAATCATATGGTATTTCTTTCTCTGACTGACTTATTTCGCCTAGCATTATACTCTCTAGCTTCATCCATATTGTTGCAAATGACAAGATTTCATTCTTTTTTATAGCTGAGCTATATTCCATTATATATGTATATGGATAAAATTCATTCATCTATGGACACTTGGGCTGTTTCCATAATTTGGCTGTTGTAGATAATGCTGCTATAAACAATGGGGTGCATGTATACCTTTTAATTAATATTTTTATATTTTTTGGGTAAATACTTAGTAAGGCAATTGCTGGACTTAGGATAGTTCTATTTTTAACTTTTTGAGGACTCTCCATACTATTTTCCAGAGTGACTACACCAGTTTGCATCCCCACCAACAGTGCATGAAGGTTCCACTTTCTCCATATCCTCACCAACACCTGTTGCTTATTGTGTTTTTGGTTTTAGCCATTCTGACAGGCGTGAGGTAATATCTTATTGTACTTCTGATTTGCATTTCCCTGATGATAACTGATATTGAGCATTTTTTCATGTGTCTGTTAACCATCAGTATGTCTTCTTCAGAGGAATGTGTATTCATGTCTTCTCCCCATTTTTAATTAGAATATTCATTTTGAGGGTTTTGAGTTTGTAAGTTCTTTATATATTTGGGATACTAATGCTTTATCAGATATGTCATTTGCAAATATCTTCTCCCATTCTGTAGGTTCCCTTTTAGTTTTGTTGATTGTTTACCTCACTATGCAGTCTTATTATTTTGATGAAGGCCCAATAGCTTATTTTTACTTTTATTTCCCTTGCCTCAGGAGACATATCTAGAAAGAAGTTGCTTTGGCCAATGTGAAAAAGGTTATTGTCTGTGTTCTTTTCTGGGATTTTTATGGTTTCAGGTCTCACATTTAGGTCTTTAATCCATTTTGAATTTATTTTTGTGTTTGGTGTAAGAAAGTGGCCCAGTTTCATTCTTCTGCATATTGCTGTCCAGTTTCCCCAACACCATATGTTGAAGAGACTGTCTTTTTCCACTGGATACTCTTTCTTGCTTTGTCAAACACTAATTGACCATATAATTGTAGTTTCATTTCTGGGTTTTTAACATCTCTTGGGTGTCATAAAATAATCATTACAACCTCTGCCCTGGGTTGACTTAAGCCTACTTCTCTGAGTACTCCAGCTGGAAGTGGGATCCCCTCTCCCTTTCTACTTTGTTCCTTGCATGGAATAGGTACTAAGTAAATATTTGTCAATAGGCTATTCTTCATAGGCTATTTCTGCTTTGACAAATGTTGAGACACTACAAGCATGCAGATGCTGTTAGACAAGGATGCCAACAAAGGTTTCTAAGGAAGGCAAAAGTGTGGATCTTCTCTGAACACGATCTCAACATTTAAGGGAAAGTAATGCTGATGTCAAATTTGTCTGTGTATATTTGATCATTAAATCTTGTCATTGACAATCAATAAAGTGGTTAAAAACAACTTAAGAAAATTTCTTTTGCATTCATAATGTAGAATTCTAATTGCTTTTTAGTTGCAGATTTGGTTAAGCAACTGTGTTTTTTGCCAGGTACATGTACATGTTTCCTCATCTCTGCTCTCCCCCACTTTTTGGGAAGTCCTAAAAGAGTTGGCAAGCTCTTGAATATCCCTTATAGAAGCTCCAGACTGCAGTGTTTGTAATATGCTTATGTTGTTGTTGTCCACGGTTGATCAATACATGCAAAAATAGTGAACATTATTCTTGCTTGTCTCTTCTCTATCATCTTTTCCTTATTAAAAATGGGAAAAATCAGATCTACTTGTTAGGATAAGCAGTAACCCCTATTTTACTTTGATATAGGAAAATACTCTTCATGGATCGAATAAAAGAAAATATTTAGAAATTTGCACAATTTGAGATCTGAACAAGTTCAGTTCTTCTGTTTTCTGTGTGACCTAATTTTCTACTAGCAATTCTCCTTTTTCTTTAACATTGATATTCATTTGAATAAAAGAGATACACAAAACCTTCAGGCCCTAGGAAAATGAGTAATAAGAATTTGTACCTTGCCACTCTTAGAGTTGAGTTTCTTGATGACTAAAGACACACTCAAAAAGTTAAATTAAGAAAGAAGGAACAAATCTCGCAGAGGAAATAAATTTATTGAAAGCGCAGACTGTCTATGGATAGTTTACTACAATGGAATGTTGAGATTTTGTCCTAAGTTTTCTGAAACCAAGGCCAAAATGGTTAATTTCTTTAAGTGTTATATGTTTCATTCACTGATATAAGGAAGCATCAGGTGATCAGGAGAGGATTCTTTTCTTTTTCTTTTATTTTCCATTCTTTTTTTTTTTTTTTTTTGGCTGCTATGTACTAGGGAAAATAATTGTATGTTATTTCCATTCCTAATGTCTTAGATAGCAGCAGCTATACATACAGCAGGAGACATTTTATTTTCTTGTCATTTCTTTTCTCAACTCTCAGTAAAAAAACAAACAAATGTTAACTTTCAATTTGGTAATGAAATGTCTAGAGTAGCTAAATTAATATCCTTCAGATACTTAAGTTTCTCATGACCTAGCTTGGTATAACACTGCCGCTTAGTAAATCCAGTGGTTAGCATTAAGTCTGTTTGGCCTTTTGATTTCCTAGTCCCAGCCAAGGTTTTATGAAAATTATACCATCTGACCTACGGTATCATCTAGATAAAGGCTATTGTACCTCTTTATTGAAGGGGGCTGCAAGATTGCCTGCAGTTTGGGCCAAAAGACTCAAGAATGTCTTTCAGAAAAGCCTGAACATGTACAATTGAGAACCCACCATTCTGTACCTTTGGAGTGTTTGAGGGGCAAATTTCATCTAAAATATTGGTGATAAGTGTGAGACTAACTGGCCATCATCACTCAATAGCTCATGAAGTATTCATGATTGTTAGCATTTCTAAAACCTCATCTGTTGCCTAGATGAGTCAGGTGTAAAATGTACTCAATGGTAGTAAACTGAACCAATAAAATAGGATCATTTGATATGGACTATGAGCATTTTAAGTAATATCTGCATAAATTGGTGATTTGGTTTCAAATATAGCAAATATCAAGCCATTATATCTTACAGTAATTACTCAACACATTCAGCTGGCAGAAACATATTATCAGCAGAGAAGAGAAATTTTACCTTCCTGCTGAATTTGGCAGCGAGGACATGCAAGGATCTCAGCTGACATCACATTGCTAAGGAATATTTTTTAAAATTTCACCTGGCACTTGTCCCTTTTTATATCACATAATGTAAGTATAATTTCATTGCACAAAATGGAAGCTGGGAAACCAGGAAGCATTTTTCAAGAAAAAGGATTAATCCTTGACTATGTTGAAAAGAATATTGTGTTCTTGGGGGTTTTAATTCTCATTTAGCACAGAGGTAATCAGACTAATTACCAACTTGAGTTCTGAACAATAATCTTAAGACTTCTATACAAAAGAGAGATAGTTTTATCAAAGAGTTATCTTTAAAGAGTTTTTAATCAATACACATTAGAACCAGTCCTATATAACAATGATATGTATTAAAAATCAATTCTTATTTTCCTATAAAGCTTTTTATCTCTTTAGTCTTGTATCTCAAGTATTCTTAATCAATATTGAAAAGTCATCATGATGCTAAGTTTGTATTACATGCTACATATATAAATCCTTAGATTCTAATATCATGCTCCAAAATTATTTTTAACTTTCTGAAATACATATATGTAATTTATTTTAAGGAAGAGCTCATATTTTATGTTGCATGGACAGATGCATATATGTATATATGCGTGGATGGGTACCATCTATATATTTCTGTTCACAGGTGATGATCTCCACTGTAGATATTATTTAGCCAAAACACTGACCTACACAATACAAATATGTTTATATGAGGATGTTCAAAGTTGCATTTATATGATACAAAAAAAAAAAAAAGACTGAGCACTGTTGAGATACATGATATAAATTAGAATAAGAGGAGAAAGAATGAGAGATATGAAGGAGATGAAATGGAAAAATTGAGGAAGAGGAAGATAAAGGATATGGAGGATCCATGGGCCAAATCTGACTCTAGCAGATTGTAGCCTCAAAGGCTAGGTAGTAGCTGATATCCTTAAACTGAATTAATATGTGTAAGAGAAGGAATAAGTTCAATATCAGGTGCATGGAATTTCTTTTGGGTATGCTGAATTTGTGGAACCAGACAGAGATTTTCAATATGTAGCTTGAAATACAGTTTTGCTATATAGCAGTGTCAGTGATAGATTTCAGAGTCATTCATTCCCATTTTAGAGGATAAATAGGCTTCTAGCAATCCATTTACTTTTAACTAGTAATTACTATGCTTCATCTATGCAATAGCTCTTAAACTTAGGAATAGGAAATAATATGCATATGATAACATTATATTAAGTGTACTAATCTTATGTACACTATATCAAGTACTTGCTTGTGCCCCTTTCAAGCAAGATTATTTAGCAACCTAATTATACTTTTGCTTACACCTATAATTTTAAGGCTAATTATGTATTATATTACATATGCCTTTTTGAATCAACCAAAGCATATGCACCTGATGTTTCCATTTAGGGAACTGACTGTAGTAATAAATTGGAAAATAGAGATAGATATTTTAAATTCAAAGAAATCATAGAGGTCATTTAATCTAATTCCCACTAAAGTTTAGAGGTTGATATAAAGAAAAATTGTCATTTATATTCATGCAAAACTGTTTCATTTTACTCCTGCATAACATTTAGGGAAGATATTTTTTCACTCAGTCACCATTCCTCTATAGCCACCAATCCAGTGTGAAGGAGAGCAGGAAAATTTGAAAAGCATAGCAGGAACCCCCTTACCTGGTACAAACCAAGGAAGCAATCAGCAACTTTGTCAAGCCCATAGGAACATCCAAAGAGGCCTATGTATATTTAGATTTATTTATCTCATTGTTAATCATTGTGAATACAGGAAGCCTATAAACTATTACCACCGGATGGTTCTCACCACTTGTAAAATAGGGTGGGCTTTTCATCGTCCTGTAATGTTTTTTATTTCTTTTGCTTTATTGACAGGAATAGATTATTTCAGGCTTTGCTTGATTATCCCATCCTTGGCACTGGAGGCTTTCAACTGTATTTTTCTCTAATGTTATGGTTGATGCTGCTAATAGGAACCACTTTTACTGATCATAAAAGTATGAGATCAGAGTGACTCAGTGATTCCAGGGTCTCAAATCACCCCCTTGAGAAGGCTGCATGGAGGGAATATAGAAGCTAAAGTACTAAAGAACACGTTATTTTCTGTGGGGTTTTCCCATGCCCTGAGAATTTTACACATGCTGTTCCTTAGGGTTTTCTCCCCTTCGTATTTGACGTTTTAAAAGAGCAGAAGGTTAAAAGTACGTTTCTTAAGAAACCCTGCCAGTATGTCTATATCTAAAGACAAGTGTTCACAGATTGGATTGTGGCTCAAATATTTAGTTTTCCTTCATGTCTTTTTCTGAAAATAAGGTTCATTGAAATTGACTGTGGTGATGATGCATTGGCAGCCAATCTGCAAGGGGGCTTTTTAGTGGAATATTATCTGTAATACAACAGGATCAATGTTTCACATATAAACCTTTAATCTGCATCATTTAATTATTGACATCTGAACTCGAACATAAGAATTGTCCAGTTTTTCTTTTGTGATTCAAACAACAATAGAACAAAAGACTCTCAATTCTGTACCTGGAACAAACTTTTAATGCAGGGGCACATAGCTTCGTTTTTTTTTGTTTGTTTGTTTGTTTTTTCTCTTGCGATGGACAAGAATGTGTTCCCAGTATTTTATGGTTCTGATTTGCCATGGTTCAGCAAGTCTGCCCTGTTAGCAGCAATCACCCTTGCTTGTGAAGTTATGTAGACAATACCACGTAAATCAGAATGGTTCAATCATTTGATCATGTCCATTTCTATTACACATGGCCAAGCATATGATGAGAAATGTTATGGCCAGCACAATTTCTTCTTACAACTGTCCTAGAAAATGAAATAAATTGTTACAGAATTGATTTCCTAGCAGAGTCAAAATTATGCAAGAAGAGAAGTCCTTTTTTACTTATATTCCTCTACTCTCTGATAGATTTCTTTCCTTCTTTCTCTATTTACTTTTTGCTCTTATACAGAATAAATTCATTTAACGATTACTAAATCACACCATACTTTTGTTTAAGCTTATTAAACTCCAGTGACTATCTATTAGAGAACACATACTGTTTCTTTTTCATTTTGAATAATTAAACTTCCTCAAAATCATGATTTTGAACTGTCTGAAAGCCATTGGATATTCCTTATATTGCTTTCATTATATTGGTTGTTCAAGAGAAGCATGTTTGTCCTAAAGTAGGCTTCTCTATTATATAAGTCTAACCAAAATAGTGATAGGACACTACAAGTATGAATGAATCAGAAACATGTAGGTTATATTTCCCTAATAATACATAAGCATTTGTTTATTAAGGAGATTCCTTAGGGAAGCATGTGTTCTAAATTTTATTAATCTCAGGAGATTTAAGAATCCTCTAAAGAGAAGTTCAAGAGCTTTTAATTATAATTATTACGTAAGTAATTCACTTCTGGAATATTTCCAGGAGAATCAAGAATACTTCTGTTGCCTGTACCTTGGAAGAATAATAGCAATGAAAGATTAAATATTCCTTATCCAGTCTCTTTTAAGGGAGTAAGCTTATTGCAAAAATTAGTTCATTCATTCATTTATTAATTGATTACTTAATTTATTCATTCATTCAACAAACATTTATCAAATGTTTGCCATCTGATCTGCCATGTGCCAGGTACCATTCTGGGAATAAAAACCTGGACATAGAATAGGTGTCTTGCCTTATGAAACTTACATTCCAGGGGGGAGTGGGGCAGGAATTAATAAAAGAATAAAGATGTTTTAAAAAACATGTTAAATATTCAAGGCCAAATTTTGATAAAATTGCCAGAAAGGTATAATTGGTCTTTGGGAATTTCAGCCTTTATTTTCAACATCCTCCCCCACCTTCCCTTAATGCTTTCTTCAAGATGCTTAAATACTCCAAAAGCTCATTCTTTTCCTCTTTTGTTTTTTTTTATTTAAACAATGTTTATAGAGAACCCACTATACAGACTGTGTATGCTGTGTTTCTAGTTCAGGCATACAGTGCAGAGAAAATAGGTATGGTCTCTGCTTCCATGGACTTATACTATATTGAGGAAGAAAGAGATAAGTATAAAAATAAGTATATTCCTCAACTAAGTATATTGAGGAATATGAAAATAAACTGGTCATAAATTCTACAAAAAAAGATTCACAGGAATCTGGTTGCATATTTCGATGGACCCTGATGTAGAATGTGTGTGTGTGTGTGTGTGTGTGTGTGTGTGTGTGTGTGCAAGCGCCTGTGGTGAAAGCCCATAGAAGGACTGTGGGAAATAGAAAACAGCTCTCCAGTCTACCTCAACTAATAGAATGTGTGCTTCACTCAAAACCTCTTCGGAAGAAGTCTCTCTGGTCATTAGTATCTTAGTGTGGATGAGGTTGTCAATGGGCTTGAGTATGTGCATTTTTTTTATTACTATGTTGTGAAAAGTTTGTTAACATTCTAGAGATTGCAGCCATCAGTAAGTAGGTGTATTGATTTTGGAGTTACAATTTTCTATCTCTGGAATAATGCCCTACCCGTTCAGGTTTTGTTGAGGTCCTTTGCTCTATCTTCTTATGAGACTGTCTATAATGTTATATATGCTTACAAAAGATAAACCTGAGTATTTCAGAATAATGTTTTTATGGATGAGGGCAGTGAGGCTCAGAGAGGTTAATTGACTTTTCTAATATCACACAAGTTGGTGGCAGAGCTGGGACAGGTATGTTTTAATCCAGTTAACACCAATTCCATTTCATTATATCTGACTTGATTCTTCATTAAATTTTTATTTTTCAGGTTACATAATTTAACCCAGAGTAAACCAAGTTGACAGATTAATAAAAAAAATATGATTGTGTCCTTGTGTACATAGAATACAAATATTAGTAAGTTATCTATGGCCATTAATGCTGATTAGAAGATTATTGTAAGAAGCAAGATATTTTAATCTTTAGCAACCTCATCATTATATTTTAAGTGGAAAGGAGTTTGTATGATTTAGTTAAAAGCTTTGATTTTGACAGGCACATTTCATCCAAATAGTATGATAATTTAATTCTTTTTTGGCTCAAAATTATAGAATGTTGGATGGTATGTCTAAGGTAAATATACCTTCTTTTTAAACTGAATAATCATTAGAAATGGCCCATATTAATATTATAAGTATTGTAGAAATAGTTCAGGTTATCAATTTAATGACACTTTTTGCATTTCAAAACAGGTAGCTTAGATAGCACACATAATGAATAACTATGAAATATTCCATGAAAGGGATCCCTGGGTGGCGCAGCGGTTTGGCGCCTGCCTTTGGCCCAGGGCGTGATCCTGGAGACCCGGGATCGAATCCCATATCAGGCTCCCGATGCATGGAGCCTGCTTCTCCCTCTGCCTGTGTCTCTGCCTCTCTCTCTCTCTCTCTGTGACTATCATAAGTAAATAAAAAAAAAAAAAAAAAAAGAAATATTCCATGAAAGCACAATATAAAAAAAATGTGTCATTGTATTTTAAGTCTGTGGTAACTAGAGCATTGTCTGAAACTATATGTTAAAATCCTATATAATTTTTCCACACATATGATAGTTTATTATGGAAGCATGCAAGTAACGTGAGCATTGTATAATAATTTTGATTTAATTTCGTTTTGAAGACTACATTCTTACTTTATTCAAAACACCAAATATTAATTCAACAAGATTAAGTTCTGTATTAAGCCAAATTGAATAATTTCTTCTAAAGTGTTTTGTCATTTTCTTATATTAGATAGCACCTAATAGTAAAGTAAAAATAATAATAGCATTTAAAAATAAAACCAAAAAAGAGAATTCCCTTATTTCCTCTTTAATATAGGCTCACATGTTTTAAAAAATTAAAAAATAATAATTATTAATAAAGATGGACTATTTCCCACTTGTTTTTTAAGGTTTTTTTTTAAGATTTTATTTTTACTTATTTGAGAGTGAGAGAGAGAGAGCGAACATGTGCACGAGGAGGGGGAGGGGCAGAGAGAAAAAGCTGGCTCCCCACTGAGCAGGGAGCCCAATGCAGGTCGCAATCCCAGGACCCCGGGATCATGACCTGAGCTGAAGGTAGATGCTTAACCAACTGAGCCACCCAGGTACCCCTTAAGGTTTTTAAAAATTAAGTTCTTAAACTATCTAGGAAGTTTTGCTTAAAATTCTGCATTAATGTAATGCATTAAGAATAATTTACTAAACACAGATATTTTAATATTTTGCAAACAAATTCAGTGGGTTTCATTGACCTTCTGACTCACTAAAGGTGGAAGACAAAGATGGATACTAGTCCACTCCTTGTGGAAGATACATTCCGTATTGGATTTTTGTTTGTTTGTTTTTTAAGATTTATTTATTTATCCATGAGAAACACACAGAGAGAGGCAGAGACACAGACAGAGGGAGAAGCAGGCTCCGTGCAGGGAGCCTGATGTGGGACTCGATCCCGGGACTCCAGGATCACACCCTGGGCTGGAGGCAGGCGCTCAACCACCAAGCCACCAGGCATCCCCATATTGGATTTGGATGGAAGATTGCAGCCTCTCTTCCAAGAAATCAGGGGTAGGTAAAATAAAGGATCAGAGGAAGATAGAATTTGTCAGAGAAGAAAAAGGAGGAATGAAGCTTTCAGGTGGGGAAAAATGCAGCTGTCAGAACTGCAGAACCTGATTTCATTCCTGCAAAGTACTGCAGCTACTTTCCGCAGAGGTGAACGTGACACCTGCTTAATGCAGCTTGTGGAGTTAATAACTGCCACAAGTGCTCATCCCTTTCATAACTTTTCAACAATCCCTTTACGTCGTCATTGTAATTCCCTGTCTCTTAGTAGTTATTATTGAGATAAGCAGATTTTTGATGAAACTTTATTTTAATGTGTTGGATGCCTCTATGAAATAGGTGTAGGGAATTTCTCCCAGAATATATTCAGGTGCCGGGAATTCTAGGTAGCTGGAGGCTACATCTCTCTGAAATAGGGTCTCTGGCTGCATAATGCTAAAGTCATTGCTTGAGACAGCTGCACCTGCTTCTTTAAGCTCTGTAGATCATCAACTTTTCTGCTGCCACATTCACAAATTTTGTTTCCAAGTTTTCCATCCAATGATTCCTTTGCTTCTTCCCACTCCCAGATTCAAAGGATAAAACCATGGACAAATCTGGTTGATTTGTTATGATTTTAGCATTAGCCCTAGAATTCCTTAAAAAGCCTAGTTGTTCCATTATTGACCTCTTTAATTTTTTTGGCATACCTATGTGAAAAATATCCACCACCTCTGGAGGTCTGATTCATGAATTAGCTCATGCATGGCAGTAATAAGAAGCAAGATCCCCAGTGACCTGTCAAAAATAAACCACATGAGTTAAACTAAACCAGATCAATAGATAAAGGAGACGAAAATAAATTTTTTGGACTGTCATTCACCTTTGCTAATAAATTTTGACATTTGAAATAGAATTGTATATGTCTTATTCCTCTGTCTGAGGAGACTCATTTGTACATTGGCTTTTGAGAATTTTGCAGTAAATGTTGAAAAATTTGATTACCATTCTACACAAGCAAGTAGAGAAGCACAGGGAGAGGGGCAAGCCGACTCCGTGCTGAGTACAGAGCCTGAGGCAGGACTCAATCCAAGGAATCTCAGATCATGGCCTGAGCCAAAACCAAGAGTCGAACGCTAAGCCATCTGAACTATGTGGGTGCCTTAATTCTTATTTTTAACTTTGATAATTGATTTCCTAATTTATAATGTCCCCCAATGAATGTACATAAAAGAAATGGTTTTAAAAATAACAAACTATTACGAAGCAATGACATTTCATTGTTTTTAACGAAGTTTGAATTTTGTGCACTGCGTCAAAATCAGTTTTTAAAAGTTAGGCCTTAAAAAAAAATAAATAAATAAAAATAAAAGTTAGGCCTGGGGTGCCTGGTTGGCGCAGTTGGAAGAATATGACTCGATCTCAGGATTACTAGTTCGAGGCCCACTTTGTGTGTAGAGATTACTTAAATAAATAAACTTTAAAAAAATGAAAAAAATAAAAGCCAGCCCTTATACCAAGAACACTGGATATTAATATGTCCATCCTATGAGGAAACCATAGAATTTTAATTCTATTTTTTTAATCTAACAAAAGACCCACCATAGTCAGAATAGGTCACCACTTAAAATGTGTGGTTTAGCTATTTGCTGTTGTATTGCCATGCAAATATTAAAAGCTATCAATTGAATGGTTGTTTCTGGTGTGCAGGCACAATTCTTAGGGAGATGATAAAAGATACCACCAGTCAGTTAACAGGTGGGTTGACAACAAGCATGAAGGAAAGAGCTAAGGATAGCAGAAGTTCTCTCCATAACGGAGCTGCGATTGACAACAGAAAAAAACACATCCGTAGTTACCTTGAGATCTTCTTCAGCCATGAGCCATCCAAGTCCTTGAGACTTCAAGACTCTAGCCTATAAAGGGATTTTTGATGCTGATAACTAAGATAATAGCCAGGTCATTTAAAAAAAATATTTTATTTATTTATTCATGAGAGACACAAAGAGAGAGGCAGAGACACAGGCAGAGGGAGAAGCAGGCTCCCGGTAGGGAGAAGCAGACTCCATCTCAGGACCACAGGAGCACACCTTGAGCCAAAGGCAGACACTCAACCATTGAGACACCCAGGTGTCCCAACAACTGAATCATTTTAAACACAATATAATGTGTGTCTAATCTGCAGTTCTCTCTCATGTTTCAGAACTATTTCCTTCTTCCATTCTGTTCTTCAAACTACTACTTGATCTCAGACTGTGTCCTGGGGGTCCACTGCCTTCCTGCCCCAGTGAAACATCCAGGCTTGTTGAACCTAGATAATGTCTTATTACAAGTCATGGGTCCCCGGCTGTGGATTTGTTCATACTTTGAGCTGGCTAGACCCTACCCAGGACTCCGAGACTTGAGTGTTAGCAGCCTGCCAGTCAAAATGTGACACCAAATGAAAACAGAAACTGACATGATCTCACCAGTGATGTTTACTTTTATGGGAAATTTTAAATTCTTTGAACATTTTGTCCACATCACGTTTTTGAAACTCAGTTTTTTAAAAAAATATCTTATTAAAGTTATTTACTGAACTCTTTCAGGGCAAAACATAATAGGTGCTCAGTAAGTATTAGTGAGTGAGTGAATTAATGAATATTCTTTATCCTAAACTCAAAACACACCAGGTAGCTCTTAGAATGTTATTAAGGCTCTCCCACTGCAGACACTTTGACATACATTCTCTAATTTAAGCAGCCTCCTCAATATTAAAAAGTGATGTAATTCTTAGTACTAAAAGTTTTGCTTCTTCGATTTCAAGCAAACCAAGATAGACTTCTTAATTTCTGTTCCTAAAATATATTCTAATATCAGGGTATAATTTCACCACAGAGCAATTCAAGTTAATTGTCTCTGCATTTAAGAAATGTGTTAGAATCCCTTCACAGTGTTTCAAAGAGTTGGATGAGTTGGCAGTGTAAACATTTCCTCGTGGGAACTTTATACAATCAAAAGAAATGAAATGATTGACAAATGCATACTCCAGCTAATTGAAGTGGTTCAGAGTTAACCAGATGTTTTCAGCTGAATCATGCCCACAGATGCTATTGCTTCATGATTCCTTAATCTGGGGATTACCTCGATTGGCCAGCTTGGTGACATTTGAGTGTTTCAAATAAGCTTGCCTCTCTTTTGTTACATACTTCGTAAAGAGCTCTTGTCTGAAGCAATTTGCCCTGGAAATGTTTGCAAGGAAGTTATCAGGGTTGTTTGTTTTTCCTGCTCTTGGATGTGGTCTTCGGTGAGGTCAGGGGGATGGAATGAGCATTGCCACAGATGACACTGGAGCTATTTCCACAGCTGGCTGCAGAGAGTGGGCAGGCCCTTACAGATGAGCTAGCATGTGGAGGTAGATGATACAAAACATCTGTCACAACGGGAATAAGCAAAAACAATGTCCCTTTGAAGATTGCCTTTTAATGATGAGGTGGGGGCTCTGTCTCCACAATGGGAATGAAGGACATAGTTGTTGGCAGGCAGATGGCTTGAGGCTTGCTCTTGCATGAAATAAAGCAAAAAGTATAAGTTGAAAACCTCTGACGCTAGTCAAATTGGTTGATTTTTGCTGAGCATTCATTTCCCCACCTATTGCACATATAATCAATGAGAAAGGGAAGGGAGGGCTCAGAGCAAAGGGTGAGAAGAAAACTAGGAGAAAAAAAACTGGTTCTGAATATTTTTCTCTTGAATAACTTGAATACAATAGTGTAATTTCAGCTGGTTGCTGAAAGTTCAGAAAAAGCATTTTGTGCCAAGTTTAATGTGTTTGCAGCCCCACGTTCTTTTTTATAGAAGTTTTGAAAGTGAAGATAAAAATGGTATATCATTAGGGCCATCGGATGACAAACACTTCAAATTTGAATACCACTTAGCAGACATCAAGTTGTATTTGTTTCCCTTCAAGGAGCAGAAGAAAATAATGAAATCATCTTAGTGAATTCTTTTTAATGGAATGATATGTTTCCCACCCCATCTACCTGTAAAAAGAAATTTAAAACAATGAAATTAGCATATACTTTTATCTCCAAAAATTGCTATAGAAAAAGAAAAATCTAGACAATAGATAAATCTGATAGCAAATAAGTGCTATTGGCAGACAGTAAACCTCTACATCTCCTGTTCCATGACCAAAGGGGGCACTGCTACTTCTGTTACCCCCCAAACCACACTGCTCTGTTCTGGTGAAGAAATGGCCAACATTACTATGAATCATGGAATCATGTGACTCCTGCCACCGCCTGGCCAGCAAAATGGGTGCACATGCCCTGCCTCCTTCTCATTCCAGACTGTCTTGCAAGTCCAAGTCCTTTGAAGGTGCTTCTAATGAGCAGAGGTCTCATATCTATATGTAACACCAAGGGAGTCTGAGAAATGTAGAGGTTTTTGCTTCTGTTGTTGTTGTTCTTCTTCCCCCAATTCTAGGTTGAAAAAGCAGCATTTGCCTTGTGGGGAGCTAAGAACATGCAGAGGGAGTGTTAAAGAGTAAATGTCTATAGCGTAAATGTCTATAAAAGTAAATGTCTATACTTCCCATGAGTAAGGGAGGTACACCATGGGAAGTAATTGGATTAATCTTAATGAGACACGGTTGACGTGTTCAACCCAGCCAGTAGTGCTTGAAAAGAAGAAACAGAAAATTTGGAGAACTTTATGATGTAGCAGTGACAGGACCTGACTACTGGTTTGTTATGCATGACCAGGGAGAAAAAGGCAAGGAGAACCGGAATTTTCGGTATTATTTCAAGAATCAAACAGAGGAGAAAGAACATGCTGTGAAGATAGGGAAAGAGAAAATATTCAGAATGGGACATGGTTGTTTTGAGATGCCTGAGACTCTAGATTTAGTGAGCTGTTGGAAATTGGGTTTAAGAATTTAGGAAGAAGGACAACAAAGAGCACTTAGAAACTTCAAGTTTTAACTAATTTGAAAACTTTGATTTTTAAATTGACCCGCATTTTTTGTCCATTCCATCAGGACCCGTCAAGTAACAATATTTTGGAATTTTACCTCTAATGCCTGATTAACACCTTATGTTTATGGCATGTATATTGAGTTAACTAAAATATTTAGATGTTGACTCTATACGAGGCTATAGCATCTTTTTAAATACTTGACTGTAATAGCCATTCCAAACTCATTGGCATAGTAGAAATATTATTTGGAAAGAATAGAGGTTTCAGTTTGAGGGTTGCTGTGAAAATATGTCATAGGAAATGAAAAGATTTTTTTTTTGTATGGGAGATTTTATGGATAAAAGGAGAAGCCTTATGGAGACTATTGAGGAACAAAATTAAATATTACCAGCTGTTTGTGGTTATAACAAGGAGGTATATTAATGATGCTAAGATTATTTGAAGCTACTTGACCCTCAAATAGAACTGAAAAAGGATTTAACAAAATGATTAAGAAACAAACCCAGAGTCTCATTCAGAAGTAGTAGAATATTTATTCTAATGGGCATGATAGGAAATAAAATCATAGAGCAAAGCTTCTCAGACTTGCCCATGAATATGACTCACCTGTTACTGAAATGTGGACTCTGATTCAGTAGGGCCCGGGCCAGACTTGAGTCTGCATTAAACTCCCAGATGAAAAAAAAAAAAAAAAACTCCCATATGATACTAAGGTACTAGAAAGTTTAAGACAGCATTTTGCAGGTGCTTTTAATTAGCAGAAGTCATCCAGCAGAAAAAGCCAAAATTACCAATCTAGTATTACTGTATAGGAGAAGTGGCAATAAAATCTAAGTGAAATAGGGGCACCTGGGTGGCTCGGTGGTTGAGCATCTGCCTTCAGCTCAGGGCATGAGCCCGGGGTCCCCAAATTGAATCCCACATTGGGCTCTCCGCGGGGAGCCTGCTTCTCCCTTTGCCTATGTCTCTGCCTGTCTCTGTGTGTCTCTCATTAAAAAAATAAATAATCTTTCAAATCTAAGTGGAATAAAAGTTGTAACTAAGTTTATGGCACAGATTCTACAAGAAATAGGACACTGAAGAATACAAAGCTCTTGTTCATCTCATCTACTGGACAACTTTATGTATATTAGCTAACATCTTGTAGGCCTTAGACTTTATCTTGGTTGGATGTTAATTTGTAAAATTTTTACCTTAGGATATGGCCATTCCAGTAGGACATATTGTATCTCAGCATTATATTACAAAACATAGAATAAATACTGAGTTGGAGACATGTCAGTGAGAATAGTACTAATAGCAAGTGTACTTTGAAGGGAGTAAATTAGTTTTTTAACAGAATTGTGACTTTATACCCATTTCCTTAGGTCTGGTTGTGTTGCCAATTCTAACCAAGCAAATTCCTAAAAATGTCTTAAAGGAGAAAACAAATGGCCCAGAAATGTCCTCTGAGGGACCACAAAATGAAGTACATTTTGTAGCAAATTGCAGGACAAGGAATAGCTATTCTCCTAGTAACGGCCAGAATCAAGGTGCCTTGTGACATTTTTAGGCAATTTGTACTATAAACAATGGCCATAAGTAGGATAACAGGCAGCTTTTCCTCTTGATCACTCCTGTGGTTTGAAAAATGATTTCCCAGTCCCACTTCACCAATAGGATCCTACACGACCTTGAAAATGATTTGCAATCGGATTTTTTTTTTATTGTTTTTTGGCCTATTTGTCAGTAAGAAGACAATTTTAATGAGAAGCCTTATGATAGCTCACAGTCCTGAGTGCTAGTTAAAGCAAGATAAACATTTTACTAGACAAAAGATCCTGCCCATAAATATTCAGACATCTGCTGAGAACCCTATTTGCTTTATCATTTGGAAGAACACTGGCCTAGAATACTGCTTCTGACATGCATTTTAAACTCTCTGTATGTTGAAAATCTACTTGGAGGTATACGAAGTGATTGGTGTACAAGTGAAGAAAGCAATTTTTCTCTTATCACGTGACAAGGTCTGACAAGGATCTTGGGCTGATGTATGGCTATTAAAACAGTTTGTGGCACAG
Organism: Canis lupus familiaris; assembly: GCF_011100685.1. Lineage (NCBI taxonomy): Eukaryota > Metazoa > Chordata > Mammalia > Carnivora > Canidae > Canis > Canis lupus. The sequence goes on along the minus strand of NC_049244.1, from coordinate 14,779,150 downwards.
GAAAGCCCTAATAAAAATCTTACACTGTATTTGTCGCAGTGTGCCTTGGCTGTGATATATAAAAGAAACTTTGCAGCATTGAATCAGGTACATGTAATTCTTCCATAGGATGGAAATCATGTGAACTACAACATTAAAGTTCCCTGGGTAATGTGTGGCTCTTAGAACCTGGGGATTTTCATATTAAACAACAGGAACATCTAGCTGGCAGTGATCAGACTGGGGTACTATTAAAGGAAAGTAGAGCAATTGAATGGATGAATTTTTAAGACTATCCAGTTGTCCAATCAAGAGAGCACTTCCGTTATTTTGACTGAATCCTCTTGTACAGTATGAGCATGAAGCTGCTGTTATTGTTTTGCATCCCTTTGAAGTCATGGAAGTCCTGGCTGATAAACAAGTACCATTCACTCATTTCATCACTTGGGACCATTACAACCTATTTAATGATATACACTGTGCTAGGCTTTGGCACCATCAGAAAATAAAGCAACCTGTATAGCACAGTAAAAAGAGTCCAGAGGAGAAATAAAGTATTATCATGATCAAGACATGTGCCAAATGTTGAGAGAAGAGAGGAATGAATGACCAACAACCTGGGTCAGACACAGGAGATGTTCCCTAGAATGTAGCATTTGATAAAAATCTTTGAGTGTGTTCAAACCTACTGCTAGTGCCCAGAACTCCTGCCAAAGACACCAAGCAAGGGTAAACAAGTAAGACAGGTCAGAAATGGGTGAGTAGTTCAGTGTGGTGGGAGGAAAGGCTTCATGTGGAGAGTCTTGGGGAATTAGACAGGAAATATAAATTGGCATCCCTGTGATCTTTGCAGAGCATGTGTACTATGGCATTAAGGTCATCCTGGACCTATCTGTACGAGCCTCCGTTTGGGTTGAGATAATGTGGAAACAGAACAACAGGCACATTCTCACGGATGACCCTACCGTTCATTCAGTCTAAATGACTTCTCTATAGGACAACAAAGAATGGAAAATATTTTGGTCTCATCACTGAATTGTCCTATTTACCCTTTCACTTCTCTTACACATTAACTTACAACAGTCATTGGCTTGACAGTAATAATGTCCTAAACATGACATTTCTATTATGAAATAATATTTTTCAAGATGTTAACTCAGGTATGAAAATGGGATATAGGCTATACTTTGTTTTTTTTTTTTTAGGCTGTACTTTGGTAGAAAAGATGATTTAATTTGATTTCCCCTATATCACCCTTGGTACAAAAAATAAGGAAAATCACTTCTGCTCATCTTTAAAGGGATATACATTTTGGTTATCATTGATAAAATAGGAAAATGGTTAGGAAATGCTCTCCATATCTCTAATATAATTTTCCATTATGTAATATATTTGGTGAGTACATATTAGGGTTTTCTTGCATCTTAAAATTGGTATAGATGGTCAAATGCATTATGATTAACTCATTCATTGGCAAATATGATAGCTTCATGGTCTTTACTCTTTTGTTTTGGCTTTGTTTTCACAAATCTCTCTTTATTTTAAAGATTTATTTATTTATTTTGAGAAAGAGAGAGAGATGTCATGGGGGGAAGGGCAGAGGGAGACAGTCTTAAGCGGTTTGCACTGAGCACAGAGCCCAATGTAGGGCTCAACCTCACGACCCTGAGATCATTACCTGAGCTAAAACCAAGAGTTGGCCACTTAACCAACTGTGCCACCAAAGTACCCCTTCTCAAATCTCTGTAAACTGATTTTGGAAAATGAAAGACTTAGGTTGTGACATTTGCTTTTCCACACAGATAGTGTGATTCTTAGGTGAGGGCCAGGGATCCTTCTGTGCTCACTCAACATTTCCATTGGCTCAGTGACTATGATCTCTTTAAGTAGACATCTGAAAGAAAAAGATGATAATAATCCACTTGCATTATGAAATTCCTTTTATAATTTTAACCAGGTGTAAGTCTTTAATACTTACAAAATTAGTTGTTCTATTTCACATTCAGCCAATAAAACTACTTGATATGGGGGCCCAAAGTCTTCAAATTTTCAACTTTCTCTCAATAATGTAGCATATTTAAAAGCCATCTTGCTCTATTAGAATTCTAAAGAAGTTTGTTGAAAACATCAAAAGTCACTGCTGAACAAATTTCTTTAGTTTTAAACACAAAAAACTCTGAAGGATTCAATAAAGCATTGTTGAGAATTCTAATTATCTATATACCTGCTTTGGTAAGAAACACTCCAATGTGACATATTTATATTCTCATTCAGAATGACACTATTGTATAAATAGGTACTTAACCAATAATTGAAACCATTATTCACAGTTGAATAGGCATGGTATATAATTAGGATTCCTTTAAAGGGGACTCAATTGTTAAAACTAATTTGATTTTTGGTGTCTTTTAATGCTACATATTTAAAAGAAAACACTTCCAATTAAGGGTAACTGAATCAAAAAGCAACACAAAATTAATAATATTTAAGAGTAGGGGAAAAAATCTATTTTTACAGCTAACAGATACTCTCTCATTAGGGAAACTATGTACACAACTCTTTTAAATTGACCATTGAGCAATGTAAAATGGAATGTACTTCCAAACATCATACCCCTAGCCCACAGCTCACTTTTCTAGGTAGCAGTCCAAATATGCCATTTGAACTGAATCTGTCATAGGAAAGAGAAACTTTGCTTCTTAGCCATATTTCCAAAGTCAATAGTAACATAAATTTAAACTCAAAAATAATCATATAGCTATTGAAGCATAATGGTGTTGCCCTCCTTTCATTGGTAAATGATAAGGTTTTGGCAATCAATTTAGATGTCTCATTTTTAAGATATAGGTTTGTATCATGAGTTGAATGAAGTCTCAGCATAAAATCCAAAACTTGCTGTTAGTTGTAGAAAGCAGAGAGTAGATGAATAGAGAGTCATTTTCTAATTACTGCAGTTTCAAAACTTTCTCATTTTGTATAAATGATATATTGGTGTATATATATATATATATATATATATATATATATACACACATACACACACACACACCAGGATTTCTGAACATCAACACTAATGGACACTAATGGTGTTTTTTGGCTGGATAATTCTTTGCTGTGGGGAACTGTCCTGTGTGCTGTAAGATGTTCCACAAGGTCAGTGGCCTTTCTACCCACTAGGCATCAGTCCAAGGCAACAACCAAAAATGTCTCCAGATATTACCAAATGTCCCTTCCAGACAATGCAAAGTCACCCTTGGTTGAGAACCACTGGTATATTCACATACACAAATAGTTTTTATTTTAATAATTACCATAAATATGTTATGGTGACATTAGTAAAAACTTCTATATCAAGTGAATTTCGGATTTCATCTCTTTTTTTTTAAGATTTTATTTACTTATTAATGAGAGACACAGAGGGATAGAGAAGTAGAGACACAGGCAGAGGGAGAAGCAGGCTCCTTTCAGGGAGCCCGATGTGGGACTCAATCCTGGGACTCCAGGATCACTACCTGAGCTGAAGGCAGATGCTCAATCACTGAGCCACCCAGGTGTCCCATCAAATTTCATCTTTAAGGATATGGTGGTTGATGACATTAACATGTGCACATATCATTGAGGCAAACCAAGGTTTTAAAACTGAACCACCCCATCTGCACCCCCAATGTTTATAGCAGCAATGTCTACAATAGTCAAACTATGGAAAGAGCCCAGATGTCCATCAACAGATGAATGGGTAAAGATGATGTGGTAGATATATATGATGGAATATTACTTAGCCATCAAAAAAATGAAATCTTGCCATTCATTTGCAATGACATGAGTGGAACTAGAGGGTATTATGCTTCCCTTCCTCCAGTATTTGTCAAAGGTCATCCACAAATGCTTTCACAGCTTTTTAGGGTTTTAAACATAATTGTTTAAAAAGTCAAACTGACCCCTCTCAGTTGGCCAAAATGTATTAAGATAGTTGAGGATTAATGAGTGTGTCTAAGGAGAGAGACCTCTCCTACCCCCATTTGTTCTCCCCATGTCAGCCTTTCTTAAACCATTCCAAACACCTGCCAAGAAAAGAAAAGAAAAAAAGAGAAGAAAAGAAAAGAAAAGAAAGAAAAGAAAAGAAAAAGAAAGAAAAGAAAAGAAAAAAGAAGTAAAGAAAAAAAGAAACAACAAAAAGCATGCCAACATCAAAAGATGAAAAAAATTAAACATGTCTACATATGCTACAAGGAATATTGCACACTAACATTGCAGGACATTGCATTTGGGTAGCAGTTCCTAGTTAAATGATACACCTTTATGCCATTTCTATTACAAAATCATTGTTGTGATGGGAAAATAATTTACACTAGTTTCCTCGTGAACTCATATCATTCTCTGCACCTTATTTTACATGCGCTAAAAATAGGCTGGTGTACACAAACTCAACTAGATATTTTTTCTAGAAATATTAAAAACTGACAGAGAAGCAGAAAACATACAGATGAGAATGAAGATAAATGACCTTAAATCATGGTTTTCTAAAGTTGTGTTGAATAATTACTATGAAAAAGTCCTATAGTTTTTTATAGTTTTTCATAAGTCACTGTAGGCAAAGAGTATAGAATGGGCTACAAACATTTTGACCTGAGGCATCTAGATATGAGAAAGGGAAAAAGGAGAGTAGTATTTCTTTTTTTTCCACTTATACTACCAAATCATTTTCTTACCTTTACCTTCTTATGATTTTCACACTCAAGTTTCCAAATAGGAGGGATTCTCAATATGCTACAGCATAAGCCACACTGGTCAAATGGATACATGTCAGGTCATCAGGTTTAGGCCTGAACTATTCAGACAATCGCCCCATTTCAGTTGATCAAAAATGCAAGCTTGACCTTTCTGCATTTTTAAACAACATGTAATGTGATTGTTGCTATAATCATGCCCTATCACAAGCCTGATTTAAAACAAATAATTGGGAAACAGTATGAATATAAATAAAACCAAGTGTTTGTATATAAGACATTGTATCTATGACATTGACCTCTACAATAGCAGTTTTTAGGCAAGAGCACTCTTATCACATTTCAGGGGACCCCAGAATCAACTGGAGAACTTACAGAAACACAGATTTCAAGACCCAAAGCTCAGAGATTCTTTTTTTTTTTTAATGATAGTCACAGAGAGAGAGAGAAAGAGAGGCAGAGACACAGTCAGAGGGAGAAGCAGGCTCCATGCACCGGGAGCCCGACGTGGGACTCGATCCCGGGTCTCCAGGATCGCGCCCTGGGCCAAAGGCAGGCGCCAAACCGCTGCGCCACCCAGGGATCCCCAGAGATTCTAATTCCAGTTCTGTTCTGCCATTGCGGCTGGTCTACAGATCACACCTGAAGTAGCACTGGTTTAGAACACTAACACTCCCAGGAATATTCATATAGGTAATTATTCTCATTGTAGTGTATTCTCTGGCCTTAATATAGGTTTTAAGCTCACTAGGTATGCTCTTGATGGGAGAGAGCTTGCACATGTTTTCCCTGATTGGCCAATGATCCTGTATTTCAGTTGGGAAATTAAAATACTGATGAACTCTCCAAGACTTAAAATTACTTTAAAATATCAGCAGAAGGTTAACAACACAGATGCTTTTTTGGCCTCCGTTCAGATATGTTTACTCTACATCAATGATCTTTGGAAACTTTGTCCAAATTACTGTTAAAATTGTTTATTTCAGAACTAGGGGGACCAGACCCGCCCCACACATCTCTTGAGTGTGAACAGCTTTGTTTTTACAGGGGCAGTGGCTAAAATAGACCAGACCTTCCCATCAGCTGTTTGGTCATTGTGTTTTTTAGTGGAATTACGGCATGTTACAGTATTTTTCTCTGCAGCTTAAACATTGAACAAACCCAGGCATCCAGAGATGCTAAAATGAAAAATCTGTTTCCTCTTGCTTTGCCATTTGCCAAGTGAACTTTGTCAGACAGCACATTCTATACATTTGGAGTAAATGAAATTACCCTTAATGTGTTGGTAACATCTGTCACAAAACACTCTTCAATCTATGGCTTAAATGCATTGGATAGGAATGGATGTGACAGTATATTTAATTAGGCACAGTTGTGTTTGGGGGCACTGGTTTTGCCTTAAGAACCATAGGTTCTTTTTTTCCTTTTTTGTTCTTTTTTATTTCTTTTTTCCCCCTTCCTTTTATCTTTCTTTTTTTTTAGTGTCCTACACAACACAGAGGAGATTCTGTAAACTTTGATGAGGAAAGTGGCTGACAAATACCAGTCTTTGTTGTAGATAACCTGCACTTCAAACTCTCTAAGTTGTCTGTCCCTGGTCAAGTATCATCAAGAAGATGTGTCTCTCCAGGGGGTTCCTGTCTACCACTTCCAATTTACTCACTGATTGTAAATTTCTTTCATCCCTTGAAACTATTAAGGAATTTATGTTCTTAATAATTTGAGGGAATTCTTTCTTCATTGAGCATGTTTACTGAATGTGAACAAGAATGCGTGTTCTTGCATGTCCTCCCCCAAGAATCCTTTTTTATTGTTCATTTATTTGCAGTAAGTGGTCTGGTTAACAGAAAGGAATATTTCTCTTCATTGTTTTCCACTTTATGCCTACTGCTGCTATTTATAATTCCAAATCATGACAAACTCCTTCCTACTCTTCCCTTTGATTGTCAGTTTCTGGTTTATCCACAGAAGCAGCACTCCCTCTGTGTCATCTGTAATCAAATGAGTCCCCAAACACTTTCTGAGAAAGGATTCTGTAAAGAGACCAAACAATCCCTCCTAAATTAATTCCAAATGCAGGCATTCAATCCTTCTATTCTTATCATGCATGGATTTTGATTCATCTGTCATATGCTCACATATCTCATTTGCATATTGCCTGCCAAACAAAGACTAAAGTATACCTCTTGCACCACCAGAGAATGAGGTCACCTCTAGGGCACTGAAAAGAAAGTTTTTTCTACCAACACAATTTGGCCATTATCTCTGATTTATGATGAGCAATCCTTTATGTAGCTAGAGCAGCTTGATTATAACCGGGGGTTTTCCGGGATTGTGACAGTTTAGTTGTTGGAATCTCTAGAGGCAATAGTCTAAGAAGGTAGTCTAAATTTTAAGTTCAGGAACAGTATTGAAGTCTTGCACCTGCTAAGGATTAGAATATTGTGAAAGTGCCATTTCTTGGTTGAAAAAAAAAATGCTTCAGGACTTCCGGCTTAACTCTGAGATTTTTCTACAGTGTATCCCTACGTACTTTAAGAAGGACCCAGTTCTTTTTAAAGTGTTTATTGTTGGTCTGGCAAAACAAATACCAGCAATAAATGCCAGAGCTATTTGTTTTTTTGTTTTGTTTTGTTTTTCTTTAAAGGAAAAAGTTAAGATGGTTTTGTTTAAAGAAATTCAGGCAGTAGGAAGAGAAAGTGATGTGTCTCTGACTTGTAATTAAGTAAAAGCCTATCTCACCATGTCTCTGATTCAAGAAGTATACTGATGAATGACAGTTCATGGACACACCAAGAAATTAAAACAACACAGATGCATAGCCATGTATATTTATAAGCCACAGACATTTAAAATCATATATATATATTTTTTTTTCTGGTTGATTCTAGCTCAAAAGTGCAAATATCCTTGCAAACAATGTTGGCTCTGAAAATCAAGCATTTCCAAATATTTGGTTCAATTTCTATCCTCCCTCCATATAAATGAGGATGAACCCATAAGAAAGGATGAATAAGAGCCTGACCTTTTTTAACTGATACAGTCAAGAAATATATTTGGATAATAGCAGGAGGAATTGATCATTCTGAGCAAAATATCCTAAGAAATGGTTGCTTATGGGTAGTTTGGGCATTGAGATCCTTCCATCTACATGAATTTGTTCTGGTTTTATTTCTTCAGAGTTCACTTATATGAAAAAAAGAAAGTCACATCCTAAGAAAAATGTTCACAGAAAAAAATAGCATTCATGTACCTTATCATTTTATTACCACTGGGTATTTAAATGAGTTGTGATATCATGACTTCTATCATCTTTACAATAAAGCATTAAAATTTTGATAATCTCAAGGAATCTAGCCAACCCTAGCTTTTTAATTAAAAAAAAAAAAAGTCCCATTCTCTTAGCTATTAAATTAAGGCAGAATAAGTAGGAGAGAGGAAAAGGAAGGCCCTCCCCTTTGCTTAACTGGCTATGTGAAACTTTGTATACGAACATAAGTTTTTTTATAAATATCTATTACTGTTTGCCTTCCCAACAGTTATAATAAATGAAAGAGCATATTCTACAAGTAGGTGTTTCCTAACACCCAATGAAAAACTTAACTTTTTTTTGGTACTATTTTAGCAGTGTTGCATTTGACTACCATTTAACAGAGTTCAGCATTCTCTCTTGTTTCAAAATCACAGATAGAAAGTAGGTAAAAAGATTAGGCAGAAAGAAACATGGAAAATATAAGTCTGATTTTTATAGCATTTATATTAGATTTTAATCTGTCCTTCAAAGATATCAAGTCAAGAAACTCATCTGGACCAGCATTATTCCCCTCGTGGTAGACTGTATTGAGGTGATCAATAATTATTCATATAGATAGAGACATAAGCCAAAAGTCTTATTCAATATTAAAAAAAACTAGATAATTTCATAGTATTAGTAATTTTCAGTTAGAGAAGTTTGTATTTAGAGCAATGAAAGAGGATATATATGATATCTTGGAATACATTTTATTTTGAATATTGGAATTATAAATGATAAGCATTTTAGACACATGATAGATAAATCACATCAGAGGAAAAGGAAGTCGCTAATGCTCTCTATTTGGATAAACACAAAATGGCATGGGTGGATGTAAAAATTCACACATGATTTAGCTTAGCCTTTTCATTAAAACGTAAACACATTTGATGTTAAGATGGTTCACTGTGTTTATTTTTTTAAAAACGTTCCCTGCCTTGTGGAACCTGTTTTCAGATGGACATTGTGTGTGCTTTTTAGGGTGCTGTGATTACGCCGACAATGGACCATCCTATGTCAATGCAGCCAGCAAACATGATGGGCCCCCTGACACAACAGATGAATCATCTTTCATTGGGCACAACAGGAACGGTGAGTTGAAGAGTTGGTTTGTTTTGCTTTCTTTGACTTCTTCAATAAGATGCAATGCTCTCTATTTTTATTGGCATTGTCAGCAAAACTGGCCCTGTGCCATTGACTAATATACCTTTCAGGTTCCAGTATGAATAAGCTGCATTGTGCATATTATGCAGCATATTCAATATTGGGGCACATTTACTCACATTGACAAGGCTGATGTTTCCACTGTGTTGCATTTAAATTTGAGTTACTTTTTGTTCATATGACACAATGTACCAGGTATCATGTCTGCTTATGGAAAGATATCTTTATGTATGTACCTACAAATCTAAAACTTGTAACACAATACATCTTAGCCTAGTTTTCTTTTCCTAAATGCTTACCCATTTCAGCTAATATACCATTCCCAGGTCATTCACAAGTCAGGGTCCAATCTTGACTATGACTAATACATAGAGCTTATTGTTTACTTTCAATGTTTAAATCAACAAAAAGTAATTGAGAACCTGACATAATCCAGTTCTTTTCATCTTTGTTTTGAATATGTAGACAGACGATGTTGAAAAAAGGAAAGGATTCTAATGTACTGGATGTTTTGTAATAGGTTTGGATATTTTTGACAAGCCATTATTTTTCCTTAGGGACAAAAGTATATAAAAAATGCTTATTACAGCATTGATATATATCAACCATTTGACATCACTAACACAATTTTATTTTATGTTTAAAAATCTATTCAAAGACAATTCCTCAGATGGTTAAGAGGGCAAATGTCTAATACAACCTGGAATACTACAATTTTATTATCAGTATAGATAACAGTGAAAAACATCAAAACCAATGTTTCATGTGACACTATTGGTAGCAGGTTTTATTTTTTACAAATGTTAGTGCAGATGATTTTGTCATTTTTAAAGATGTAGAAATTTTTTAAAAAACAATTTCTCTGAGTGAGGCAGCTTAATTATTATAGAAAAACACTGGACTAGGAGTTGGGAGTACTAAATTCAAATCTTGATTGAGCCCTGTTCTTTCACTCTGTTTTTGGGAAAATAATATCTCCAGTCTCAACTTCCCTCTCTATGTGGTTAAGTACTGAACATGATGCTATATGAGGGCCCTTCACTGTCTACCTCTATGACTTTGAGCCTGTATGTCTGTCTCATGGATGCCACCTCTGTGATTCTTCACGGTTATGCTGGCATCATCTCCAAATATCTATGTACACTGTACACTAGCTACATATCAGAAATTTTACCCTAAAGCAATGTCTGGCTTGCCACATAGATGTGTCAACTCATAGGTTTTTTGGAATACAAGAAGTTTCTGACATGCCCATCGAGGACACAAAAATCTGCTCTAAATAGGAAGAAAGTCCACATGTCTAATGGAAAGAGTCCCATTTTCAATAAAGAAACTTAATTTTATTAATGTAAACAAAGTACCTACTTGAAGACCTCAGTTGCTGAACTTGTAAAAAGCAGTGGATGATACCTTACCTGTCTGAAGGCAGGGGCTGGATCCAATAATTTCTTAGGTTTCTGACCTAGACTTTCAAGTCATGTCTAAGACTACATTTAACTCTAAACTGTGGAACAGCTAATTTTCATCAGGGAGGTAGATTTTAGGAACGTGTAAGTCATTTGTAGTCACTTTGCTCATTTCCTAACAAAGCAATTCCCAAATTCATTGGGAGAAACTGAAGTTTCTCATGTCTGCACTCATGATTTCCCTTCGTATCAGTCTTCCTCTCCTTGAAAGATCATAAATTCTGAACGAGTGAAGTAATGCAATCTTGCTGTATTAATCTAGAATCTGAGAAAAGAGTGAGTTATAATACAAAATATAGAAACACTTTATAAATCCTACTTTGAATCAAAAGCATAATCAGCTGACTTGCTGAAATTCAAATTTGCCAATGAGAAAAAAAACACAAGAGCTAAGTTAATTGATAATATGACTGAATCCTTTCAATCCTTATTTGAAAAATAAGCTAAAATATATAGAACAGATTCAGAATTACAATAGTTGCTGATTCAATAACATATATTATGAGTAGTATTTGAGCATTTACAACAAGAGCACATTTATATGAGATCATAATTTTTACCCAGCTAGTAATAGCCAAATTACTCAGTAGTGATATATACACCTTCCTATCTTAGTTTTAATCAGGTGGCTTATTTTTAACACCAAATTTCTTTTAATTTTTTTCATTCTTTTCCCACCTCACATTAATACTAAATAATGCTTAGGTACATCATAAGCTTTGTGTAAATTGATATTTTGCCAAGGGTTAAATTCCATAAGGTTCTGGAAAGCCAGAGAGAAAACACTATTACTATTATTTTGTTGATGTTTAGTGGTGTCCAGAATATGGCTATATAGTTTTTTCTCAAACTGTCACTCTTATACTTTGATATGCCATCATGGTTTCCTTTTATCTGAATTTTTGATTGGCATGTGTAGTGGCTATTATGCAATTGAAATGGATTCTTTTAATCAAATTTCTCCACCTTATTGCATCTTTTCAATTGCTTTATCTATTGCTAGGAAGATGGCTTGGTATGGAAAGAACAGTGGGCATTAAAATTAAACTTTAGTTCAAAGATGGGCTCTGGCCCTTATTAGCTACATATGTTAGACAGTTACTTATTAACCTCTCTGAACTTTGATTTCCTCTTTTACCAAGGGGAAAAATAATATGTACATCCTGGGTGTTGCGTTAAATGGAATGATATTTGTAACATACCTAAAACAGCATATGATACCCACTAGATGCTTGTCCAATGAGCCACCTTTATCCCTCTAACTCAAGTGGCTTCATAATGTGGCCCTCCAGTCCAGGTTGCCAGAAAGGATGTAGAACATTATCAAGACTGTAGTACACCTCTCCAACCCACTCTGTTTCATTTGTCATAATTTATTTCTTTCGAGTTTCTACTTCCTTAGCTTCTAACTCTTTCAGGATTGTAAACCCAAAAGTCCAGAGAAGCCAGCTAAGTCACATTAATGAATAAAGCTGAGTAAGGTCAAGTGAGAAACCCTGGAAATATAGCACCAAATTTCACCTATATTTATTCATGTCACAAACATAGTCACATAATACAAATACACAAAATAGTGGAGATTATATTTTAAATTAGAGATATTTTCATGCAATGCTAGTACAACAGCTCTGTCTGAGTGTTGGATGAATCAATCATAGGAAGAAGGGGTACCTTGGCAGCCTGGAATACAGATGCCTTGTCTAGGGAGGACAGCCCATGCTCCACTTCAGACAGCTATTGCTACATAGACATAGTGATCCAGGGTGGCCCCACCTTCCAGTTTATTAAGATAAGCTAAATATTTGCATTTTAACGGGCAATCTCCCTGTATTTGAATTATCAGACCCAGTTTGTCCTAAGTGCTCTCAGTTGTGACTCCTGCCTGAGTTTTTCCTGGTTCTCCTCTGATGTCTCTGACCATTGCTTCTTCTTTTCTTTCGCAGGCTGCTGAGCCAGGGTTTCATTTTTAACTTCTCATTCATACATGATTTCCTTAAGCAAGCTCATCCACTTTCATGATTTCAAACTCTGCCTTCTATACTGAAGACCCCTAAATCTGAGTCCTCAATGTTAACCTCATCTTAGACTTCTAAAACCATTTAACCAACAACTTGCTAAATAGCTTCATGTAAATCTCCTTTTGACATCTCAAAGTCAGTACAATCCAAACTAATCTCATGAGTTTCCCCAAACTTCTTTTCCACTGACACTCTTCCTCTTATGTGTTTCTGCCCCTTATTTCTTCTCCAGCTAATTCCATGACCATTTGCCCAGGAAGTCAAATGCTACACTTAAGACTCAATCTAGACTCTTTCCTTTTTCCCTCACCACCATAAAGAGCACTTCCATATGCAACTATTCAAGATCTACCAGTTCTGTCCCACAGACATTTGTCAAATACATCCTTTCCTCTACATTTCTAGAGTCTCTACCCTGGGCCTCATTTAATTAATTGTAATAGTCTCCTATCTGCCCTTAGTTTGCTCCAACCCATTTTCTACCATGTTGGCACAAGCAGTCAATCTAAAATTATCTGACCATGTTTCTCTCCTACCTGTAACTTGCCAAAGGCTTTCAGATGTCTGAGCTCACGGAAACTCTGCAAGACAAAGTGTGAGCATGACAACTCTAGATTAAGACAGGAACATTAATGCCAGAAACAGGTCCAGAGGGCAGAGCAGAGAGAGAGAGATCCAGTGAATAATCCAAAGTAGGCAAGGATCAGGGTCGATGGGGGGTGGAGCCAGGTTAGAATTTTCCATTCCAAGAAAGGGGGCCTTAGGCCATAGGTCATGTCCCACTTTTCTTTCTGAGATCCCTGGGATAAAAAAGTGTATAAGCCGAAGCCTCTTTTTTAAATTGTCATAAAATTAGATATAGTTTATCCCCCTCCACCATAACTCCAAATTATGAAGTGGGTACCATGTAGTTTAATTAACCTTTGTTTACCATTGGCCACTTCAAATGTCTATTGTTGAATTCTTTGCCCATTTTTAAGCTGGAGAGAATCTGCAGGCCTTAGGAGAAATGAATTGTGCGCAAGCAGTGTAACTTCTATCCTAGGACTCTGCCAACCGTGAAGAACTTCCTAGTTTTTCTGCTTTTGTTTATATTTTTGTCACAGGATTCCCTCTATAGAACCAAAGCACTGTTATCCATAATTTCTTATCACTCCATTGTAAGCTTTAGCAGAAACCACTGGGGATTTTACTGTGTTATGAGAACCTCCAAATTGCATAACAATCTTGTTTTACAAGTTTCTTATCTCCTTTTCATTTGTTCAGTTGGTGGTCACCAGTGGCTTACAATGTCACCAGAATCTTTTCAAAGAAATAAAAAGTTTTTGTTCTGCAGGCTTTTTATCTGCAGTTCTGTTTGTGCTCTCCAATCCACTGGTGATTTGTGACATCATTGGATTCCCATGGTGTAGCCACAGCCACGCACAAAGATAATCTTCTAATTGTAGTCCATTTGTTCACCGTGGTTCACTACATTTTTCAGTCACACCATTCCATTTTTATCGCTGTAAAATTCTGGTGGTATCAACTGAAAATGCTGAATTATTCATTTTGCCTAGAGATTGTCTTTCTTCAAGTGTTAGCTATGAATATGACTATTAAGATGCACAGATAAAAAGCAACGTATAATGTTAAGTGGACTCAGGGTTAGGAACCAGTGTTATAAATTCATAAATGGTAATGAGTATACTTTCAAGAAAAAGTATCAATTAATTAAAAATGGTCAAATACAAGAAAGAAAATATAGATAAAAAGAAATAGTTTAAAAATTTATTTAGTCTTAGTGTAAGATAAATGAACGTTGAGAGTAGTCTTATAAACAGTAAATATGCAGGCATTAATTGAAAATCTAGTATAATGAAAGTTTATTTGAAAATATTAAGCTTTCACTATTTAAAAAAATGGAATCTGAATTCAAATACATTAGCAACAGAGTACAAAATCCCCAAGAGATAAAATGCCAAAGAACATGAACAGATAGGTAATAAAGGAGGAAACAGGATGCCAAAAAGCATATGAAAAATAGTAATTAAAAAAACAGTAACTTAATCAAATACTCACATGGACATAGACACATAACCCATTAAATGGAGTTATCAAAATAAAACACATTGCTGATGAAGGTGTGAGGAAAGAAAACATTCTCAATCACTGATAGTGTGATGATAGAAATCTAAATTTGTGAAGATGTCAGTTGAATAGCAAGGTGGGCAGTCAAGACACTTCAAGCTCACCACGCATTATAGTTTTGAGAAGCTATTCTATGGAAATATTTCAAAATAACAGAAAAGCCTTTAGACCTCAGAAATATCCAGCCCTATGTTCTTTATATCTTTATAACGTCTAATAAAGAAGAATGATTAAATAAATCATCATCCATTCACAAACCAGAATATGAGGCAGCATGAAGCTATAAGAGTTTAAAATAGGAAAAGGATTATTTATAATATTAAATCAAAAGAGCAGGATATAAATTTGCACATGTGGAAATACAGTATAACTAAGAAAAAATATTTATGAAATAAGGCTGTAAGAAATACAAAATAAAGGTGGTTATTTCCAGGAGATGAGATTAGAGATAATTTCTATTTTAATCATTATAACTTTCCTACATTCTCCAAGTATTCAACAATGAGCATGATTTAATTTTTTGTGATTTATTTTTAAATGTTATCACTATATTCTTGGGAAATGACTAGTAGCATGGTCATAACATCAACTTTTTAGGGGGAGGGTTTGTAGTAGTAATATGTGATCGAAGTTTTTTAAAAGGTAATAGGAAATACTACCTCTATTAATAAAATATTTGAGGGCCCTTTAAAGATGATTCTACTTTTTCTAGATCTGGGGATCATAACCAACTCATTTTTACATACCTATTTTGAGACACAAAGTAACTCATGTCCAAGGTTTATTTGCATTTGAATCTAATCCATGTTGGGGTTTGCTGGTCAAAGTGTCCAAGTTTTAATCTGTCTTCTTACATGCTATTTGCTCATGAGAGAGGGAGTAACATCGTCCTTTTGCGGCAAGGAGATTAAATGGAGAAATTTGTGATATACAAATTAAGTCATCAAGGAGGTGAGAAAATGAAGTTTGAGGTTTTAGTTTTTAAAATTGAATAAATAATGGTCATGTGACTAAAAAAAAAAGGGTCACACAAGAGCAGCTATTTAATCATGTTGTGGCAGTTTATTTGAATGTGAGCAATATCTGGTCCCTTTTACACAATTTACCCCTTTAAGGGGAGTTGGGACTAGATTAGAACTTACCATTTTTAGAAGAGGGGGCCTTATCCTTCTTTATTTTTTAAGATCCTTGGCTAAAGGAATTGTATTAAACCAAAGTTTCATCTTTAAAAAAGCAGATATATTTGGTTTCACATAACCCAAAATTTTGAAATGGATGCCATGTAGTTTAAATTAACCTTTCCCTATTATTTGCCACTTCCAGTGCTATGACACTTTGGGAAAAGACAGCAATCATCTGTTGAATTGATTCTGTTCTATTTATCTCTGCTCTCACAATTCCAGCACACAATGCTCCTTGGCCTTGTCCAACAGCCACCGGGATCAGAGCCAGAGCTGAGTGATTACTAACGAAATTCTAGTTTCAAAATATATCAGTCTCCATAGAGTGTGGGAATATGCAAATTTTTCATTTATCTCTTTTAAAATTTTAGTTCTTTCTTTTGTTCTCCAGAATTTCATTTCACTTTGTGCTCTGGGCCCCTTCCAGATGGGCTGCCTTTTAGAACATTTGTGTCAGCCAGAGAGGGTGAAAATTTCACATTGATTCCCCAATGGAGGAACCAAAATGATGACAGATTGAGGAAGAGGAAAGCATCCTAGAATAGAATGTAGTACCCCAGTAGTCACAGGGGACCTAACAACATGTACCATGTGGCAGTACTGGGGACCATTGTATCAACTATAAACTAGGGGTCATAGTGCCTTGAGTGTTTGAAGGCAGGGGGCTTAGACAACCATATGACATATAGTGGGCACTTCCACTTTTTAGAGCTAAGAGTCTATTTTATTTTCTTTTGTACTTCATTGCATTCTTTCTCATGCTCTTTTCATTCAAAGATTCAGTCCCAAGACAGGATTATGATACTCCACCAGCTGTTGTGTCAGGTAGGAAAATTCTAATTCCTTTAAGATTTGATTGGAGGGGAGAGATGGAGGTTGCTGGTTTTCTCCAAAACTCTTTAAAGCAGTGATTCTCAATAGGACTGGGTACAGGAATTTGAATGTTAGTTCTGGGATTGACAACAGGGTAGCATATGTGGTTCAAAAAAGTATCTTTAAAATTCCAATCCAGTGTTATGTATGGAAAATAAGTATGTTGCTTTTGAAATAAAAAGTGAAAGGTCAAAGCTATTTGGTCTGTGAAGAATACACAGAAAATAGAGTCTATGTTCTGTGTATTAGTGATTCTCAGTATGAGAAAGATTCATCAGAATTTCTGGGAAGTGGGAAAAGGATGTTTATGTTTATCAAAAAGGGGCACAGATTAATAAAAAATAGTTTGAGAAGCACTGCTTTAGAGACCAGAATTCTTCTGAAATCAGAAAGTCATTCCATTTTGCTTGCTCAGCACCCAGTGTAGTGTCTGACACATAGTAGGTGCTTGATATAATTGTTTGTTGAATGAATCAAAAGTTCAAATTTGTTCCAAAAAAAATGCTATTTTGAATATTGAAAGAAAGGCTGCCAGTGTTCCATTTGTACAACAAAATGGCAGTGATGGATTTGAGAATGCTTTAGCATTTTGAGGATTTTAATTATCAATATTTAAACTGTTTCAATAACTTCAGTGGTGCAGTTTGTAAGACGGTATATGCATATGAAGAGGTTGGTTTTTATTTTGAACTGCACAGATCACCTTAATTTTGAATTTTGTTTTTTTGCAAAGGAAAATGGGCACAATTTTTCATTTTTGTTGATTTTCCTAACTAAATAAAATACTGGCAGCCTGAGGAGCTTTGAACTCTTTGATCCTTTGATGTGTTAGATGATGAGGACATAAAATCTAAACCAAAAAGGGCATTGGTGTGACAGAGCAAGAGACAAAGGCCAGAAATAGAATGAAAGAGCCCAAGGGGTAGTAGAGTCTAGCAACTGAATCGTGGTTTTCAAACAGAGAACACTGTGTTCTTGACCACCTGGTTTGCCTGACCCAGCATCTGAAGGGTAATCCGTTTCTCATGTCTTGTGGACTTGTTTAATTATGCTCATGGCTGAATACTCATCTTAAAAGTTCAGTTGAGAAACAGTCAGCTAGCTTTCAGCTGTGAAGTTACTTTGGTCCTTTTGAAGATATCTACAAATTGTCATTAATTGGAATACCACTCACCTTTCCCAAAGTGTATTATGTGTCATATCTTAATGTGCCTATTTCATGTAGGATATGGGATCCCTGGGAAGATACTTTGTTCAGTGCATACAGCCTTGACTTTGTTTAACATGTGGCTTATACTCTTGCTAATTCAGCTATATTAATCATAACAAAAGACACACACTGGAACTTTCCTTCAGCCAGGTTGCCTGATTTCACTTTTTTTTTTTAGATTTATTTATTTATTTATTCATGATGAGAGAGAGAGAGAGAGGCAGAGATACAGGAGGAGGGAGCAGCAGGCTCCATGCCTGGAGCCCGACGTGGGACTCGATCCCGAGACTCCAGGATAGCACCCTGGGCCAAAGGCAGGCGCTAAACCACTGAGCCACCCAGGGATCCCCCTGATTTCACTTTTGAGAACCAAATGAACAACAACAACAAAAAGGAACATCAAAAGCACTTGCTAGATATCAGCGATAGGGTCTGGCTTTTACACAAATCAATTGAGGCAGGATACCTGGCTGCTCAGAGCTCCTGCTTAATTCCATAGACAGGTACTGCTGAAAGTTCTGCTGCAGAGAAATGACTTGATCAAAGTAGGGCTTTAAGAAACTTAATCCAGCAAATTTGTGTGTGCTTAAGGAACAACAACAACAAAAAAATAATCACATAGAGTAGTTAGAAAAG
This sequence comes from Canis lupus familiaris, assembly GCF_011100685.1. NCBI lineage: Eukaryota > Metazoa > Chordata > Mammalia > Carnivora > Canidae > Canis > Canis lupus. Next base: position 14,760,474 of record NC_049244.1, on the reverse strand, counting down.
TCAGATATAATATCACTAAAATAAATACCCAGCTGTAGAGTACAAAAGAAGGGACTAATATAGAAGTAACAGAAAAAATAACATAGGGGCAAGGTGGGAGTGTCACAGTCACTTTCTTCTTCTAAGTTGGGATTGGCGATTTGACGTTTTATTAGTTTCATAGACATTTTTAGATCTTAGACAGCTAAATGAAAATAGAACCTTCCAAAAGTGTGGTAACTATCCTGGTGGGCACAATGTGAGTGACTTTTGAATAGTGTTTCCTTTGCTCAACCCTTGACCAAATCAGGGAAGTAAAACAGGAAAAGGTGTTATAAGACTTTCTTCTCCTATCTCCCAATATGCCCAGATTGGACAACTCAAATAGTAATTAATTCTTTGCCAGTGTCGGAACTGACTAAATTGTCATAATGTATCTGAGTTCAAGACGTCTGCTTCGTAATCTACAGAGACATAATCCAACCTAATATCATTCAATCAACCCATCAAACACTTATTGAACACCTTCTGAGCGCTAGGCACTACACTCAAGTACTTGGGATACAAAGATGAGTAGAAAAATAGACCAATGGTAAAAAATATATATATAGTCTAATTTAATGTTGTTGTCATTGTTGTTGTCGTTATTTTTGATGTTTAAATGTATAAAGTATGAAGAACTAAAATCTAGAATCTAAAAGGAAGATCAGTGATAAAGTGAATTCTGAGCTGGATTTGGAAACATGAATAGGACTTTAGCAGTTGACAAGAGTGGCAAAGGTAGATCAGGGGAATAGGACAGGATATGTAAAGTCTTGAAGATAATGATGTATGGGGTGATTAGATAGTAGCAAGTCACCTGGCATCCTTGGGACTAAAGGTGACAATATAGACACTGAGGCTATGTCAGGGAAAGCTGATTTTAGGTGAGGAGGCCTCTTTCCTCTTTGAGTCACAGGTCACTTTGTTCTTTTATTTATTCAAATAATATTTATTGGAAGCATACTACGTGGCCATGATTGTGTTGGGTGCTGAGGATACAGCTTCCTTCTAATAACCTAGGGCTGAAGTAGGAATTCAGGCACAAACAGGTGATTATGACACAGTGTTAAAAGTGTTTCCACATAGACAAATATGTGATGTTTAAGTCTGTAAATTCTTCAATAAATACCTAAATTAAGAATCTACTTATGTTACTAGTTATAGAAACTTGGGAAAATTATTTCTCTGTATCTTCTGTTACTTATCTGAGGAAATAATAATAATTACCTCATAAAGTTGTTGCAAGTATTAGGGGTATTAAAATATATAGTCCATGGACCGCCTGGGTAGCTCAGTCAGTTAAGCATCTGACTTGGTTTCAGCTAAGGTCAAGATCTCAAGGTCATGAGATCAAGCCTTGAGTAGGGCTCTGCACTGGATGTGGAGCTTGCTTAAGATTCTCTTTCTCCCTCTCCCTGCCCCTCTTCCCATTGTGTCACTCTCTTTTTCCCTCTTGCTCTCTCTCTAAAATAAAATAAATAAATAAAATCTTTTTAAAAAGATACATAGCCCACTTAAAACAGATCCTGGCATAAAAGAAGTGCTCAAATGTTATTAACAACAACTATCCTAATTATTCTTATTACAAGGTGCTATGGTGGCACAAAGAAAAAAAAATCAACATAGAGGAGTCAGAAAAAGTGGAAGAAGCCTCTAAATGGAGACATAAAGAGACATGGGGATTAGCCAAGTAAAAAAAAAAAGTTGGAGAAGGAAAGTTTCAGACCAAGGGGGCAGCATATACAAACAAAGGCTCATGGTAGCAGGATATAGTAAATTCAAGGAAGTATTAATGGTCCAGTGGCACAGAGACACATAAAGAGAGATGGGGAGTAGAGAAAATGAGTCTTGAAGAATACGCTGGAGCAAAATCAACAGATATGATTACTCAAGGTCTATCCTGATGTCAATAAGCACTAAAAGGTTTTAAGTTGGAGACTGACATGACCACCCTGGATACAGTATGGTAAATGCTTTAAAGAGACGTAAAACTGGAAACCGGAGACCAGAACTCAAGAACCCAAGCACAAAATGAAGTTGGCATGTGCTCAAGCTGTGGAAATGAGAGTGCAATGTTGACAAACTTATGATATAGTAGCTGACTGGCTATCAGAGTAGAAGGATAGAAAAGAGTTAACGGTAGTTCCTTAAGTTCCTGGCAACTCAGTGGCCTGAGGTGTCATTTGCTGAGATCTGAACCAGAGGACAGAGGATCAAGTTGGCAGGAAAGAGACTAAGTTCAGTACTGTACATGTTGAGCTTCAGATGTCTATGAGGCATCCAAATGGAAATAATCAATAAATATTTGGATGTGTGTGTCTGGAACTTAGAAGACAGCTCTTAGCTAGAGCTGAATTTTAGAGTTATTGCCATGGAATTAAGTCATGTCATCCAGAGAATGTTCTTAGAATGAAGGATGTAGGCAGATCCTTAAATAGTATAAAATGGGCAGGAAAAGGCACCTAAAATGAAGATTGGGAAGACAACTATAGGCATGGAAGGAAAACCAAGATTATGAGGTTTCAAACAAAGCCAAAGCAAGGATGTATCTCAAGAGACGATGCTCCAGTAAGAAAAATCCTTAAAAGACATGACTGGATTTAGTTACATAGAGCTCACTCATCAATTTGATGAGATGATATAAAGGGGAAAGGTAGAGACAGTGAATATCCTGTACAAAAGTAAATGCAACAAGTGCCAGAAACTTAACAGATTTGGCGTTGAAGAGTAGAGAGGATAAAACTAAAAACAAATGGAGAATAAAATTGATTGCTGTTCTGATTTTTAAGATGTTTTTAGATGGAAAATATTTGGTCATGACAGAAAGAGCCAGGAAAGCATTCTGAAGTTTAAAGATGTAATTCATGAAGCCATGAGTGATAGAACTAGGTCATTGAGGATGGCAGACATCTCTTGTGGGAATGTGGGAAGACAGGAGGAAGGCATGTTGTATGTGTGTGTAAATCTATAAATGTAGAAACAGAATATCAAGAGATTTTTTAATGAGATAAGTACTATTTGTTTTTATGTGAAGTATTAATTGGTGTCTTCTGAGAGCATTTAGGAAATGGCATGGGAAAGGATTTAAGGAGAACAGAGGTATGGAAAACTGTGGAGTAAGAAAGCCAGCTACCAATACATAGAGACTTTGAGGGGCAGTACTGGAGGTCCATTAGAAACTAAAGATTATGGATTTTTGTGATGCCATTCTGTAAGGATGTTTGATTTTCTGCTGTAGTGATCCAGTAGCCAAGAAGGCAGAGAGGTGCATTAATCCAGGGCTAAGATTTTACTGACTGAAGTGGAAAAAAAAAAGGCCAATATGTGCTGAGAATATTGGCAAGAGAGTGATTGAGTGACAAACCATAGTTTCCAGGTCAATAGAAAGAGAAAAGAGGCCCACAGGGATGGGAGAGAGGGAGAAACAGGGATTATAGAGAACAGAGGTCTCAATGAGATATACCAAGTAGTCAGAATAGAAGATTCAGGTTTAAGATTTATGGATAATAAACTGTTCTTTGGAAAGTCAAGGTTATGAGAGCAGGTGGCCAAAAGATGAACTTGAGGTGAAAGTGGCAGAGGTTAAGGAAATCAGGCAATATGAATTCAAGAGGCCACTGTTCAAGTGTGTATTTTTGTATGTCTGGATTTTTTTAATTTGTTTTTTGACATTAAGATGTCAGCTGATCGCTGATAGAACTGATAGAACATATTTCTGAAACATGTTAGACACACATTAATGACTTTCAGAATTTTTAAGAATAAAGTTCTTTCCAGAACACTTAGAATATAGATCTGATTAACTGCAGAAACGTGTATGAGATCAGTGTTTTTCAGGGCATGGTTTGTGTATCACCATAATACTTCCAATGATTTTAGAAGCATAGGGACTCAAACTTACTATTTTTACTCTAGCACTTAAATAGTTACTTCAATGTGAATTTGAAGAACATAGAATAAGTTCATCAAGCACATAGCTTAAGGGATACTTTGCTTAGGAAATGTTTAAGGTAAATAGTTAACATGCGAATACATTTAAAAAAACGGGATCCCTGGGTGGCTCAGTGGTTTAGCGCCTGCCTTCAGCCCAGGGCGTGATCCTGGAGTCCCGGGATCGAGTCCGCATCGAGCTCCCTGCATGGAGCCTGCTTCTCCCTCTCCCTGTGTCCCTCTCTCTCTCTCTCTCTGTGTGTGTGTGTGTCTCATGAATAAATAAATAAAATCATAAAATCATAAATAAATAAATCAGGAAGAATATGGGTATGAAAGATTGGTGATATCCAAAAAGACTGGCTACAGTTTACAAACAAGAGCCCTAGATTTATTTCACAGGACTTATCTCTCCTTGTTCAAAGTCTCTGCTACACCTTATCCAGCTTATTTTAAGGACAGAAGACAGAATCCTGGAACTAAGTATATTTTCATGCAAAAATCACAAGAGCCTATTCTCTTTTTATTGTTTCTTTTCCCTCATAATTGTAACTTTTTATTTTTTAAATTTTTATTTATTTATGATAGTCACAGAGAGAGAGAGAGAGAGGCAGAGGCACAGGCAGAGGGAGAAGCAGGCTCCATGCACCGGGAGCCTGATGTGGGATTCGATCCCGGGTCTCCAGGATCGCGCCCTAGGCCAAAGGCAGGCGCCAAACAGCTAGGCCACCCAGGGATCCCCCATAATTGTAACTTTTTAAAAGATCCTCCCATTTTAGGGAAATTTAAATGGAAAAAATGGCAAGTACAACATTTTTTTTCTATTCACAGTTGGATATTGTGAGGAACATGGGAAAACTATTGATAATTTGTTGTCAGATTTTTATCTCAGTTGCTCTGAGCTGAATATCCCTGATAGGTATCATCAAGAAATCAAGCAAAAGACTACCATGGACAGGGAACTGAAGTAGAACCAAAATTTGTTCTTCTATTCTAAAAAACTTAGAGTTCAAAATCTGAACCTGTGTTTGGGAAAAATGAAAAAATAAAAAGGAGCCAAAGAGATGCTTTGATAGGAAACCATAGAACTTCAGAACATACAGGCATTTTCTGTCATGTCTTTCCTACACACCAGCTAAAATAGATTGAGAATAGTCAACGTTATCAGGATAATTTCACAATGAGATTTCACAGAAAAGGCATATGTAAATCACAATAGAGTTACACTCAGTGTGGTCCAATATGAAGTACTTAAGTGTCAGATTTCTAGCCAGGGAGTCATGCTATAAGAATGAAGTCCTTCACAGAGGTACTTGGCCTAGATTAAGACCAAATTCCCTGCCAAAATAGTGTGCAGTTTTTGCTGCACATCTTCTTTGCTAGTCAGTAACATCAGTTTGCATTGGAGGAATTGGTGATGCTACACCAAAGATTTGGTTAAAGCCTACCTATATACCGCCTCTCCTTGGATAGGAATAACTTTATAAAACTAGCCCTTAACTGGGGGCAAGGGCGTGTTTGAACTATTTCAAAAAACAAAACCATTTTTCAAGCTCTATATAAAATTTGTTTTCCTGGATACCATGAGCTAATTACAAATGATTTCCATCTCTTAATTAAAAATTAGGTCCATTAGTACCTCCAATTGGCAACAATTAGCCATTAAATTGTATTTACTGTAAAAGACCTGACATAGAGTTATGTGTTCCTACAAGCCATGCATGAAAATCAGTTTCATTTATTTGCTCAAATATTGTGCATCTATTTTAATTACAAAATTGCATTTGTTTAAATGCACTAATTGATTGTTTCCTTTCAATAAATTCTAATAAGGGAGGCTTTGCTCTACTTATTACTCACTCATTCAGCTAATATTTATGACTTCCTATAGTGCTACAAGGAACCAAGACTAGATGGTATAAAATAAAGATGTACCCATTTCCTACAAAGAACATTGAATCTTAAAAACAGAGCATGGTGTTGTAAAGACTTGTCATATAACATAGCATGCAACAGATACCATAAAAGTAGTTTGCAGAACAGACTTTGTATGAGTATTTGACAAATAGGCATGGGCATGCTGTTATTGTGTTCCTGCTAGTGCATTTATATTGTTTACTATGTTACAAAAATAAAGCCTTAAAGACTTTTCCTATGGGGCCCCAATTTTCTGTTGCTTTATTCAGGTACCCAATAACCAAAAGGAGCTTAAGCAAATAGACTGTTCTGATATATAAACATCACTAATTTAGTCCAGTTTGGGATGTATGGAGGGATTTGGGATAGAAGGATGCAAAATTTTATACCTTATCTTCTATTTCAAAGTTTTTTTTCTGTAAAGGTCCATACTATAAATATTTTAGGCTTTGATGGCCATACAGTGTATCATAGCTACCCAACTCTGCCTTAGGGGTGAAAACAGCCACAGACTGTGTATGTGGATGAGCATGGCTGTATCTCATTAAAACTTTATTTTTAAAAATGGGCACCAAGCTAGATTTGGGTGGGTTACATAGTTTACACACCTGCTCTAATCAATTGATTTTATAAGTATTTCGAGTTAAATACATCATAATAAGCATGAAATACATTTCATTTTAAAGCTGGCATTTTGTGTTTTTTTTTTTTACTTCATGAAAGGCATATGAAATATCAGAAAGGCAAAGGTGGGACAGGTTGAGATAGAGAATGAGAGAGACATCTTAATATTTTGGTGTGTACAGCATAATTGTTTGTGGTACTGAAGTATTAAAACTCTAAGTACATTTTTTAAATCTTTCACATGCTCATCATCTGTTGGTTTTCTGGGACTTACTTGTATATACCAGCAATGGCAGATTATCAACCAGGAAAATTAAATATATATTCTGTTTAATATCCTCTTGACAGCTTTAGAATTCTGTACTTTTAGAAATTTATGGAAAAGAGAAGAGATAGGTCATCGGAATGGATTTGTAGTAAAAAATATAATTTATATCTTTGTCACACCACCTAGACTGGTATTCTCATGGCTGTTGTGGTTGATTGGGGTCCACTGAAGTCACTCTTTATCTTTCAGCACTAGCTAGCTCTTCTGTTTCCCCCTGGGTAACCACTTCTCTGAGTACTGTATTCCACTTTGCACTCAAGGTGAAGGGACACTTTCCTGGTTTCGTCTAAAGACTTAGCACTGCATAAGGCAGGCCTAGGAGGGCTGGAGATAGGACTGCCCTTCTGTGGCAGGGTCAGAGCAAATTCTACTTGGTGATGCAGGACATACCAGACATGGAAAGGCAGCATGCAAAATGCCGTCTTTTTGCAACATAATCCTTAGTGAGTGGCAGCGATGGGTTCAGAGCACTCCAGAGCGACAGTGTACAGTGTCACTTAGTACCCCAACCATCGACAATGGCACTGCCTCTATAATGGCAGCTGAGGAAGAGAGCATTTTCAAGACAATGATCGATATTAAAAGAAGCTAATGTCATGTGCAGGAATCAGCACATCTGGTCCTGAAAGCACATGGTTCCCTTTTTAATCAACAGCACAGAGTAGGCATGGGGGTTCCTGCCAGAGAATCCAACCCCGAACTGACTATGATTCAGCACTTGCCAGAGGCAGACTTGAGATGTCTGATACCAGAGAGACACGGCCTGACAGACGTGCTAACATTTCTCTAGACTCTGTGTGTTAAATTAGTTTATCAGAAAGCAAAATACCTGAACCGTATGATTGCACATCCCTATAGAAATGCTTTCTCAGTGTTAAAATGTAATGTTTTAGCCTCTTCTTTCTTAAAGGGGTGACACATGACACAGACACTTAAACCACATCACTAGCTTTCTGGAGACACTACAGTGGAAGTAATTGTCCATTATTTTACTCAATGTTCCTTATATAAAGAAGCCAATGATGAATTGCTGCTTGAGTTCAGTGCCTCGGCAAGTATTTCTCTCCAGATGAGCAGATAGCCTTCTTTTTAACTGACATTCTAAAGTACATAACTTAATCTATTTCCCTTTTGGCCTTGGCTATCAGGACAGTTCGAGTCAGATGCAGTACATTGCAAACGTTCCCAGTGGCATGTTCTCTTGATTGCTCTCGACTCTTCATTGATTTGCTGGTGTTTTTTAATTGTGCTTTTTAATATACTGCTTAATTATTTAAACCCTTCGCAGATTTGACTTGGAAATACAAAAGCTCTCATTTTTATGGTTAAAAAAAATAAATGAAAAAATGCTAATGGGCTCAGGGAAGTTTGTGTGCTATAAAGTCTCAATGGCAAGATAAAATGAAAGATGATTGTGATTATGTGTTGATCTGATCTAAAAATTGGCCAGCAGGCAGTTTTCATTTATTCACACATATGCAACTCTGAATAGGAAAAAGTATGGCTTAACAGTTAGAAATGGCTTTCAGAGTCAAGAAGGTGTATGTGATTCCTGGTTCAACTATTTAATAATTATTTCACAACAAATTTCACTTAAATTTTCTGAAGCGTACTTTTCTACTCATTAAGTACAGATAGTGCATTAGCACCTCTCTGTGTATACTTATATGAGGATTGAGATGACATATCTAAAGTACCTCGTACATGCCTGAGTCATAATAGATGTGAAATAATTGGGGCTTTCTTTTTTCCTTTCCCTGCATTCAAGGAAGTATGTTGGACTTCCTTAAGCATCACTAGCCTTAACACTTGCCATAAGAGATTGACTGAACCAATGCTGCTTTAAAATAGAGTTTTCAAAACCAATATCTAACAACAGAAGAAATAGTAAAGGAGTTTACTATATTTCTCCCCTATTGTCTGAACTGTGATAATATTATTAGTTGAATCAATATAATATATCAAATTTAAAGCTTTTTCAACAACATGAATAAATAATACTCATAGCGCAAAGTAGAAAGGGTGACAAAATGAAACCATTTTTTTTATTTTGAGTCCTAAACATGAATGTAACACTCAAAGAGAGTGCATTACATGAATACCATATGTGTTTTTAATTTTTTCTAAGCTTTTTAAAATGTTGCTTTGCAATTTGTATCATTTGCTGAAATGTTAATAGCATAGTCTTTCAATATATCTAATATGGGGGAGATATTTATAGACCCAGAAAACATGAGTGTGCTCCTATAAAGATGATGATAATGATGATTGTAGTGATTAGACTATGGCATTTATGGTAGAATTAAAAGAAAACTGTTTCTTGATAAAAGTGACATAGAATTTTTGAGCAATTCTGTAGCCTCAAGTCAGTCTTAATTTTTTTATGTGAATTCATTACCTCCCTACCAGAAGGTGCATCTCCACAACCAGTTGACCACTGCTTTTAATATTGTCCATATGGAAATCACATTCCAAATGATATAATGTGTCCCTGGTATGCAGCACTTGGAAAAACCTAAAATCTTCTCAGTTTATTTAATGAGAGAATTCTAGTCTCTTGTGGTTTATAGAATTGATAAAATATGTTCGAAATTAGGACCATATATAATATACTTTAATTACATGTGAGTATTAAGTCTAACTTCCACAAGTTTTATATATGTACATATATAAAATATAATTGTATATGTGTATATATATATATATATGTGAATATATGTACACCTTTGAAATGTATGTTTAAAATAAAATCTGCTTTTGGGGATAATTTGTTTTCCCAAGTTGCAGATCACAAAATATTTATTCCTACCAAAATCATGGTGGTAACTTTTCAAAGTCCGCTTGCCACCCAAGATACTGGTTATACATCCTTCTTTTCTACTACTATTATTCATTTAGATAATATGGAATATGTCACAAACAGTATATTACTTCTTATCAGGTCAGTCATTTTTTACTTGTCTGAACTGTGCACTTTGGTGTACTCATTGTGATTTAGCTTTGATACAATATTGATTGCAAAGCCATCAGCTATCTGACCTAGGTAGTACATATCAAAAACTATAATAGCTTCCCATCACGTTTCCTTAAAAATGAAAAACAAAAAATTGAAAAGATTTTAAAACAATGGTGCCTTTTAATTTACATGCAACAGACATATTTCAGCTGGCAGCAAAACCATGTTGGATTCAGGGTAATGGATTGCAGGTCCCTATAAGACATAAATTTAATTACGTTATGTGCCTGCTTTACATCCAGCACTCTGCCCAAGAGACTCAGATCTGGGAAAGCACAGGACTCCAGATTCAGGAAATGGGAATTTCATTCATAATTGAGCAGTTACTTTAGCAAATCAAATATATGGAGTTGGTTTAAAAAAAATCATTGAGATTTTTGAGATATTTCTTCTGGAAGATTAAAGCCTACTAGCCAAAGAAGACCAGAGACCAACTATAGTCAAATAAAATTAGCTTTACTAGCTTGAAAAATAAAGGAAGATGTTGCAGGTGAGCCACAGAGCATCTCAGAGGAGGGATTTTGGATGGACTTATAGGATTTGAACTTGTACAGTATGTCTTTGGGAAGGGCTTCAGGAAGTGATAGTTTTCTGCATTGTGTACTGTCAGGAAGTGAGGGGCAACCTCACTTAATGTCTTAGTATTGTCTAGTAAGTGAGAGGAACAAAGCAAACCTAGAATTGCCCTTGGAAATGATGTAGTAGTCACTCATGTTAGACAGAAAAGGGAGGTGTTTGTTTTTAGGTTTGCAAAATGCCCTTGCCTTTCTCTTTTATCCCCCAGTCATCAGCTCTTCTTGTCTGATAATTGTTGATAATTCTTAAAATTTGTTTAATTGGGAATACTATGACCTTGCTAATAGCTACCAGCTAATTAAAGATCATTTGAAAGATTTCCATAAATTCTTTCCTTATCTAAAGGGCAATTATAATGTTGCCTGATAAAAATATAACACAATATTCACTGGCCTTGATCAAAAGTCAATACAAACATGGGATAGCTCAAATTGTGTTTTATTTATCATAAGCATTGAGTGTATATGGACAATATTCCTAAACTAAAAATGAATCTATGCACAAAAAGAGTACCTTATGTTCAAGTTGCTGTGCTAAGTACTTTATGTGGATTTACTGGTTACATTTGATTGTCACAACCATCCAGTGAAGAAGTTTGTGTGTCCTCTACAAAATGATTCTTTACAAACTCAGCTCAAACCCCCACCCATATTTGTTCCATCAGCTGTTCCATCAGCTATTTTAAACTTTTTGACCTTCTCAAGTTCCAAACCCAAGTCTTGCCATTTATACTCAGAAGATAGCTACCTCCTCCATTATGAGAAGATAGACACCGTATTTGATCTGATTTCCCACAAATGTTTTCTCTTTACTTCAAATATCTATTTCTTCATTCTTCCTCTCTTCTTCCTGTATTTTGTCAAGTCATGGCCTTCTCTTTATCAATGTTAACCCTTCTTTCTATGTTCTTGTTTATGTCTTAACCTCTGATGTTCTTACAGTAGTGTTCCTACACCCACCTTCTTCAACATATACCTATCCATTGATGATTTATTCCTCTGCTTAAACAAAAACAAAAACAAAAGGTGAAGGTCCATTCTATCTCATTTCCTAGGGTGCTGGTGTTAGGGCATTTTGCTTTTCTTTGTTCTTATCCCCAGAGAAGTCATCTGGTTCATCAGCTTTAACCATCATATAGATGGCCTCCATATCTCTATTGCTTATCGCATCTCTGAGATCCAGAGGTATCTGTTTCTAGATACCTCTCAAAAGTCTCCCTTCTGCTTCCACCACTCTTGGCTGGCCTGCTGAAGCCCAGACTTCATATTCATAATTCAAGCCTCATAATATTTCCTCATCTACTTGCTCCCACAGACTTCCCTAGAGTTCAAGCAAACCACTCTTAGCATTGTATCTCAAAGACAAGATTTTCAACATTAAGTGTATTTATGAGTTTAGGATTGTTATGGTCTTTGATAGTGACTTGGAACATAGCTCTTCCTTTTGGGTGAGAATCATATGATTTAATACTCAACTGAGCTTGAAGTAAAATAGGACATCTCTTATAAACTGACAAGTCATTTTTCTTCCAAGATATTGTGCTTCAAATCTCAGACATTTTTGTTCACTCTTCCCCTCATGCAGTCTTTTCTTTCTTTCATTCTTTGTCTTTCTTTCTTTCTTTCTTTCTTTCTTTCTTTCTTTCTTTCTTTCTTTCTCTCTTTCTTTCTCTTCTTTCTTTCTTTCTTTCTTCTTTCACAATATACTTTGAATCTGCTCTCCATTTGAATCACGTTCCATTCTGTTACCTTAGTCCAGATTGGGTACTTGTTACCTTCTAATTTTATTATTGCAATGTCAATACCTGGCCTTTCCCTTTGTTATTCAACCTTCACACAAATGCCTGAATAAACTTTGAGATTAACATTTTTTACTTTAACTTGGTCTGCAAGGATATGATCTTACTGTAACAACTAGGCGTTACCTTAATAAATAACAATCCTTACTCTATTCTTTTACTGCCAGAGAGAGTGTACAGATTAGATCTCTGAATCTAAAGTCAACTTTTCTTTTTTTTTTAAGATTTTTATTTATTTACTTATGATAGACATAGAGAGAGGGAGAGGCAGAGACACAGGCAGAGGGAGAAGCAGGCTCCATGCCGGGAACCCAATGTGGGACTTGACCCCAGGACTCCAGGATCACGCCCTGGGCCAAAGGCAGGCACTAAACTGCTGAGCCACCCAGGGATCCCCTAAAGTCAAGTTTTCTAATAGCAATACTCAAACTTGCAAACCAGTACATACCAGGAATGTTACACTACTCAAAGCTATGGATGGCTTAGAGATTATTCTACAGGGACGTGGGTGTTAAAACTGCGTCATACTGTAGAACCACAGTGATGATTGCTTATTGATCTCTCTGTGAATGCAGACCTAATTTTTTCCTGAGAAGAAACTTATCTTTCCTGCAACAAACCTCCGAATAGTGGAAGGTTTATTTTGGGTGGAGTGAGTGGGTTTTCTTAAATTCTTCTTAGCTTCTTCAATTTGACACTATCTATTCAGTGCCAAGTTCAGCATTGAGACTTATGTGTTACTAACAGCAAAGAAAGCTACATTCCAAGTCCTTGTCAAGAAGTACAATTCCAAAGTTACTAACACTCATACCTTTCAGAACCTTGGCTAAAAGAAAATAATATTTTTGGAGGAATATTTGGATAATATGCAATATATCCATTCTCCTTAGTTATCTAAATTATAACCCTGGATTAGGCTGAAGAAGCTGTTCTATCTGAAACTCTGTCCCACTGACCCCCTGAAAAACAGCTTTTTCTCAAGTATGCATTGGCATAATGCCATTTACTTCCATTTGAAGGACACTATAATCATAGCCCTTGGAAACTTGCTTTGCTTACTTTAAAACTTTTGCTTCTAAGACTACACAATATCTGCTTTTTTCTGACCTGTGGGAGAAATGTCTCTGTTGCCTCCATATTGGGAATTATTCTTCTATGCATCTGATTTATTTTCTTTCCTAATGGACACAGTGAATCATGTAATTCATTGCTAACTAGCTCTGACAAATTTTAATGGGATGTATTTTATTAGCCTTGCTGACTTCATCTTACTTTTTTCCCTTCGTCTCATTTTTCTCACTTATTTGATACTACAACATTTTATACAATTTTGGAAGCTCCCTTAAATCCTTTTTGGGAGCAAGATGAGCTATAATTAAATAAATTAGTAGAGACTCCTAATGTATAATATCTGTAGTCATGAGCCACAGCTCAAAGGTTACAAGGATTAAGTACTCATCAGCCTTGTGTTCAAAGCCTGCCATGGTATAATACTCAAGATACTCTTCCAACCGCCTTTCCTACCAAGTCCCTCCATAATTCTGTTCTCTCACTCATCACAAGTATTTGTGGGATGTGTTTGGCTATGAGCACTTTCTTCCTTACTTGACCTGTGCTGACTTTCTACCTGGAACTACTTCTCTGCCACACCTGCAGTTTCTGCTGGTCAAATCTTACTCATCTTTAACAACGTCTCTGCCATGAATCTCTTCCTCATTTTCACAGGCAGATGTGATGTAACTTTATTTTGAAAATTCAAAGTCTTCTGTTAGCACTGTTGTACTCCACCTAACAGTATAGATACATGTACATTCCTCACCACCTCTCCAACCCATCTTTAGATTGCAGGTCTCTAGAGGTTTGGAATTCAATAACTATGCTCTTCCCATTATGCCTGGTTGTACTAAGGCTCAAATATTTGATAAAAAAATGGAAGTCTTTAAATAAGGTCTTACCCTCAAGTACAGACTTCAGTGGTAACTTTTACTCAAAACAAATTTGGAAGACCAAATGTGAAGGCAATACTAAACTAGTCAGATGCCTGAACTTTCTCTAATAAGCCTAAAATTTAGGACAGTTTTCCCCCCACAAAGTTAATCTAATTAACTGTCATCCTTGACAGGATTAGCATGTCATCCATCTGTTTGATCTTGCTGATTCAAGCCTTAAGCCACCCCAATCCATTCTCACTACAGTCATCAGTGTCATCTTTCTAAAACTGTTTCAAATCTTTCCACAGCCTTCAAAATCCTTCTCAGTCCTTAGCCCCTGCTATAAGGTCCTTCATGATCTCCATGTCTACTTCTCCATACTTATCTTTCACTATTTCTGTGCTCCAGGCACAATTGCTTTCAGTTTCCAGGACTGGCCAAGTTTCCAGAGTTTTTGCCTAAGTGGAAATATAGCTATGAGCTGTTCCTCTGTCTAGATATTCTGTCTAGATGTCTAACATTTTTCCCTATACTTTTCAATTTGCTAATTCAGGCTTGTTTTCCAGAGATTATCTCAGATGCTTTGTATTTTACATGGAAGTGTCCTTCATCTTTATATCTTATCTTAAAGATGGCATCCTTCATATTCTTTTAGGTCCTCCAGAGTATCTTCATCATAACATTTAACACACTGAATCATCATTTGCTGTTAAATTATCTTTCTTTTCCTCTACAGTCAAGAATGTAAACTCCTTGAGAGTAGGGGGTACTGATAGTTACCTTTCTTCCCTGTTGCCCAGCATCATCCTAGTAGGTGTTTCATAAATATTTGTTGATTGAATAAATGATGTCCACATCTAAGAATGTTGATTTGGTAGACACACCTATATAATCCTAACCTTAACTTAAAAAAAAATAGTCAAAGGAAAACAGAGTTCCCAAGAATTTTTGAAATTTGAATGAACAACTACATGCAGAGAGCTTTCTGAATGGGATATCAAAATCTCATGAATAAAAAGGTGGAAGAAAAAGTGAAAAAATGGAGGAAATAGAATTATTAGGGGAGGAGTCTTAATGAAATAATTTAAAATGTTGATGGAAACGTACAAAGTGTCTCTTAGAAATATGACTGCCCTTCAGCAATGCTGCTTATCTGGAAGATTTCATTTTGTTAATTGTTTTCCCTAGATAACCATCATATTCATTTATCTTACTAACATCATTATAATTGATTCCCCCGAGTCACCTTCTGAAAGTACTTTCATACCCTTTGTGTTGCCTTGGTCCCTCATGTGCCCACCACTGCAAACACACTGATCCCAAAGACATAGCCTCTTTGCCTCATTTGTGTGTATGTGTGTGTGTGTGTTAATTCTTCAATGGCCTGTGTCATACCTTTTGCAGATTTTCTAGAAGACATGCATTCAGGTGCCCCATACTCATTGTTACTGGTAATCAGGACAAGTAATGGCCTTTAGCTCTTTTTCATTAATGCAATGGAAAAGCACCATGCCCAATCCATTAGTGATGCACTATTATATTAAGAGCTTACTTAAGAAAGGCAGCCAGCCAGTGGACATAGGGCTGGTTTCCCTTAAATAGGATTTTCAGCCATGATCAAACAAGGCACCTTTTCATCTAGCAGGAAAGTTTCTGCTCTCTCCCTGTCTCTCTCTCTCATTGTGTTTTGTCCTAAATTATCCTAGCAGTCCATAAGGAACTTAACTAATGTTTTCTAAATGACATTGAAAATTCCTGAAGATTAACAGTATACATAGGGATAAAATATCAATTTGTCTTTTGAAAACTTTTCTCTTTGATCATTCCTATCTGTGGATTTTCATTTCTTGAATTCCCTACTCTCAAAGAGATGTTTTTCCTCTTGATTTTTCTTGTCATAAAATTGGCTATAAATGTAAAATAAGCAGCCATTCTGTTTGGGTTTATTTTTTATTATTATTCTTTTAGCATTTGTGCAGATAAACCTCCTCTGTTATTTTTGTTCCTTTAGGAAATTAGGTTTGATTGATGGCCTTGAACTTGGCTAGTTTAGGCAAGATTTGAGGATTTTTTTTAATCCCCTAAACTCAATTGAATTATTTTGCCCCTAGCTTATAGTATAAGGTGTCTGTTTGCATTAAAACTCCCACCACTGGCATTTGTACTTATCACCCAAGCCATTTAAGGTTTCAAGTTCATTTGAAGAACTAATTCCATGTGATGTTAAATCACATAGTGTTTATAAGGCCTAGTTTCTAAAATACCTTTCCTTGGGAAGCTCATCAAGATTGGAATCCAACCAGTCAGCCACAGCAAAGCACATCAAGCTCATAGGACTTTTTCTATAATCACTAATTTATGTTTAAAAACATGAATATTAACATAAGTAATATAACCAAAGAGTTCTTACTAAAGCATGGGAGAGTGCAGTTTCTGTGTTCATTTCTGCAGTGAGTTCCTGTCACCACTTTTCCTCACCGCAGCCCACTCTCAGTGGCCACACAGAAGGAGAAGGCATGAGAACCTGAAAGCATAGCACAAGTATCCCATCAATGCCAGAGATAGGTAGGCAGCACCCAGTGAAGGGATGAACATTTAGGAATATCAGCATTCAGATCCCAGCCCTTCAGTGGTCTCTCTGGGGCCCCTCTGGAGCTGAAAAGGCAGCTGATACTGTGTGAGTTTGATGAGAAATTAGAATAGTTATAATAGAGACTTTATGCTACTCACTTTCTAGGACTCCAAGTTTATGACTTCACATTTTCAGTTCTCTGCTATTGGTTCTCAAAATGTCCTAAACCAGTAGCATCAGCACCTCCTAAAACTTGTTAGAAACACAATGCTTAGGCCCAGTATCATCATCTCCTATAAGTTGTCCAGGTGATTATGATGCTCACTCAAGAATGAAAACTGCTCCAAGTCAGTCAGCCACTCACAGGCAGGTGAAGGGGAAAAGGCTGGACTAAGTAAGACAACAGAAGGAGAAAAACTGATAGTTGAATAAAAGGAGAATGTTAATTGTCCTTCATTATTCAAACTCTTTTCTTCCTCCCAGAATTCTGTTATACATTGTTGTGTCTTGTTTGATTTCCTTCCTTCTGCATGATTTATTTATTTATTATTTATTTATTTATTTATTTATTTATTTATTTATATGATTTATTTTTAAAGATTTTATTTATTTATTCATGAAAGAGGCAGAGACATAGGCATAGGGAGAAGCAGGCTCCCTGCGGGGATTCCAATGCAAGACTCGATTCCAGGACCGTGGGATCACTACTTGAGCCAAAAGCAGATGCTCAACCACTGAGCCACCCAGGGGCCCCTGCAGGATTTAAAAAAAAGAATTTGACTTGGACTATGAACATAGTGGCTTTTTTGATAACCAGAGAAATCCCTATGTGAATTTATGCAGTCCACTCAAACTAACAGGATTCATGGCTTATAATGATAGATTTAGGAAATCCTAGGAAAATAAAATCAAATGAATTGGCATCTTTGCATGATATGCACATTCACTATGGTGTGGTTATTACATGTTACGTGGTTACTTCAGGGAGATCTTAGTAATGTTAAAGCTCTATTTTAAAAGGACCAAGACTCATATGCAATATATAGAGAGATATACAGAAGCAATCACACCATGTCAACAACCATCTGCCTTTCTAGCACATCTCTTTGAGCCTTAGGTAATTAGAACAATGACTAAAATGGCCCTTTTTATTTTCCACTGGTGTCAAATACAGTTAAAAGGATTACACTGTGCTTGGATACTAAGGCTCTTTTTGTAACTGGCAGCATCTAATCCTGATTATTTACTGTTTGTATTTCTAAAACATGAAAAAGTAGAAACAGAGCTTTCAACTGAGTTCCCAGTTTCACACCCAGGATGACCTTCATTGTCTACAAACTCACTGTGACTCACTGCTAATGAGAACACTTGTACTTTCCTCTCCTCCTGTGCATGAAGCCCCATCCCTTCTTTTTACCAGTGCTGCAGAAAGAATCCTGTGTACAACTGAGAATATTTTACCTACATTCCATGCTTTTACAATTGTTTACAATTACACACAAACACATACATATACACATGTACACACACATACACACACATATGTCTCTGTTTTACTCTCCTGTTCTTAATGCAAGATAAAACTTCAAGGAAGAATGATAGAAATACAGAGTACAGAACAGGAATATATCACCTAAATTTGATTAATTTTTTAGTCATGTGAAATATAGATGTCCTTATGGAACGTATTTAAGCATAACTTCCCAAAAAACTCCTAAGGTAGCAGATCTAAAATTTTGTGGCATATGAGAATCACTAGGGGAGCTCTAAATATCCAAAAACCCAGGCTATGCTCCAGGCTCATTAAATCAGATTATCTGTAGGTGGGACCCAGGCACCAGTATGTTGTTAAAGCTGCCCAGGTGATTCCAATGTAAAGTCAAACTTAAAAACCCAGGTCCTTGAGAATGTACCTCAGTCTCATGGAATGTTAATATATATATATATATATATATATATATATATATATATATATATATATATATTTATTTATTTATTTATTTTAAGTTCTAAGGTCCATCACATTTGAGAAATGCAGCAAACTGCATTTGTCTTCCTAGAGATGCACATAGATTCACAACAAATATCTGTACATTAAACACTGAGAAGTCCTGCAGGGGAAGAAATGGTGGATGTAAAGAAGGAAGGAGGAAAAGAGAGAAAGGGACTCTTATTCCCATGATAAAAATATCTACATAACTTGGTTTATCCCCTCATTTTAAAAACTTGTTTACTCAGGGGTACTTTGTATGTGGAACACCTATAAAAATTTCTTGGAATACTCCTTTTATGGAATATAATTTGGAAGATCCTGAATGAAAGGAATCCGTGGTGAAGGCTTTTTTTTGCAATGCTTATTAAAGATGACCTGGTTACATCTAGCTTTGCATCACTCCTAGGTAACATTTGATATTTAAAGTAATTTATTGAGATGGCCAACAGACATATGGAAAGATGCTCAATATCACTTATCATCAAAGAAATGAAAATCGAAACCCCAATGAGATATCACCTCACACCTGTCAGAATGGCTAAAGCTAACAACACAAGAAACAACAGGTGTTGGTGAGGTTGTGGAGAGAGGAGAACTCTCTTGCACCATGGAATGCAAACTGGTATAGCCACTGTGGAAAACTGTATGGAAGTGCCTTGAAAAGTTAAAAACAGAACTACTATATGATCCAGTAATCACACTACTGGGTATTTATCCAAAGGATACAAGAGCACTAATTCAAAGGGATGCATCCACCCCTATATTTATAGTAGCATTGTTTACAATAGCCAAGATATGGAAGGAACCCAAGTGTACATCAATTGATGAATGGATAAAGAAGATATGGTATACATATACAATGGAATATTATTCAGCCATAAAAAGAATGAAATCCTGATTTTCAAAAACATAGATGGAGCTATAAAGTATAACGCTAAATAAGTCAGAGAAAAACATACATGATTTTACTCAAATAAACAAACGAAGGGTAAAAAAAGAGAGAGAAAGGCAAACCAAGAAACAGACCCTTAACTATAGGGAATGGATAGTTACCAGAAAGGAGGCAGTGTGTGTGTGTGTGTGTGTGTGTGTGATATAAATAATGAAGATTAAGGAGTGCACTTGTCCTGATGAGCACAATGTGATGTATGGAAGTGTTGAATCACTATATTATACACTTGAACTAATATAACACTGTTAACTAACTGGAATTAAAATTTAAAAAAAACAGGGAAAAATAAAATAATGAGTTGAGTTTATTAGAGTTCAGAAATTAGACAAGGTATCTGATAATAGAATATTTGGGTTACAAGCAGTATGTAAGATTTAGTTCAGGAAAGTCAGTCTACCAAGATTAACAGAACAAATGAGTTGGATGAGCGGTATCTAGAGAAATACAACCTTTAGTAACACTGGAAAGGTGTGGGGAATCCAGTCAAGTGATATGATAGCAGAAATGGTAGCAGGATACAATAGCTCTAGCATTTAAGGCCATTTGCAGAATCGATACAAATAAAGTGATCGTTTGAGACTATCCAGCATCCACTTTCTATTTCCGTTTTATATTCTCTTC
Organism: Canis lupus familiaris; assembly: GCF_011100685.1. Taxonomy (NCBI): domain Eukaryota; kingdom Metazoa; phylum Chordata; class Mammalia; order Carnivora; family Canidae; genus Canis; species Canis lupus. The sequence goes on along the minus strand of NC_049244.1, from coordinate 14,740,195 downwards.
TCCTAGGCTTTTCTAAGAACTATTTCAGAGCTTTATATCTGTGGGGCCTATCCAATCAACTAGAGTAATCTCATAGTTCCTTCTTTCGTCAAAACTGGCCTGAGCCTGTTTCTCAGGATTTCTTCACATCCTCCTGAGGGCCTATTGTGTGACAAACTACTAATTTCTGAATGTGTTAACATTTAACCCCAGTACTGGAATATCAGGGACTATAGTGGATTGTTTCCACATTAAGCTGCAAGGCGGATGTGGAAGAGTGGTGGCCATTTTCCATATGAGTTTCCTCAGAAATCTCAGAAAACTCTGTTAACTAGAATCTCCTAATTAGGAAATGGTCTTGAGATGCTATAAATAGTAATGAAAAATATTTAAAATAATTAGGCAAGCTGAATTTGGGTAAATGTTTAAAAGAGACAGCGAACTATCAATGTCAGAGAAGTTTCCATCAGCAACTTCTATTGCCCGGATAAGAAAGGATAAAATGCCTTACAGGCATAGTAACACAGAGCCTCTGTTAGTCTGGCCTGCTGTGGTTTTGGCCAGTTCTATCCAAGCTGATAATGTTGTATATTTTTTAATTCCTTTTCTCTTTTGCCTAATTTCTTCTTTTAAATTAATATGACCTCTCCAACTACAGGGCTACTTAAACATTCGGCTCACAATGGTTTAATTTAATGGCTTGAATGATGTCACTAAAGACCTATTTTCTTTCTGCATAACTGCATGTCATCTACATTCCACCATTCCACAGCCTCACATCTAACAAACCCAGTCCCACTTCCCTGTCCTGGTAGCAGAGGGGCTGTCCCAGCAATGACCCCATATACTCACACTATTCCTCTGCCAGGGAAGAGCAAAAGTCATTTCTAGAAGTCTCCACAAAAAATAAAAAACAAAAAACAAAAAAAAAAGAAGAAGAAGTTTTTCTTTCCCAGAGCTCTAGTAAACATCTGTAGTCTCACTGGTTCTGAAAGTTTATTCTCACCCACCTCTAGACAAGGGATCAGGATCCACTTACTGTGTAAGTAAGTAAAGATCCACTTGTACATTCTAAGTACATTCTAGCTACATGGTTGGGAAAGAGAAACATAAGAATTCTCAAAGGAAATCTGGGTTCCTATTGAGAAGTGGGTAAGAAAAAATGATGACTGCACCTTCCTTCTTATCATTGTTCATATCTTCTCTCTAGAATCTGTGTTTATTATAACTTGTGATCTTGAGGCACAGTTTAGTCATTGATCCCTCTTGTTAAGTTTCTCTTCTTGTTTTTTGTAAATATCCTTTTAGATAAGAAATAAGGGTCGTTTTTAAGAAATTCAAACCCATATATTTTTATTTTCTGTAAATGGGCATGAAATTCATGAAGGAGGAGATTGGTGAAACGGAGTTGACTCTCATAAATATTTTTGAATGGTAGGTGGGAAACACAATTCCTTTGGTCAAATGAAAGAGAAAAACAGGCCCCAAACTGTAGAAACATCTGTAGTTAATGTTCTAGGAAAATAGCGTCCATAGTAGCCTTTGAGTTAGTGAAGGCCCTAAATAGAAAATAAAGTCTTCTAGGATAAAGAAGAACAGATGAACTAAGTGGGACCAAGCCAGGGAAAATTAGGACATACATAAAAATTAAGAGTAGTGTGATATCTAGATTGATTTTTCTTTCTATGTGACTTTGGTTGCTTTACTTCCTCTATACCACCACTAAGAAAGTACACTCTGGTCCTTTTGTCTATTTAGTTTTTATATCAGTTTTATTTCCTGTTGGAACTGCTTCTTACATACATTTGTCCATGATCAAACCTTTTATTTCTTATTTTTCCAGTGGATAAGAAAATACTAAGATTTAGAATAACTTTTCAGCCCTTCCAAGTTAACTATATTCAATTTCACCTTCTTTGTTTAAGAATGTTACCCGAAAAAAAAAAAAAGAATGTTACCTGAGTGTCTCTGGGTCACCAGTATTTTGAAACCAGATAAATTGGCTGGAAGCCCCAATTCCTCACCCTTGGAAGTCCACAGCTTTCTGAAATAGTTAAATTTTTCTAGGGCATTATAGGCATTGTAGTCACCTCTGTGTGCTCTCTATATTCTGCATTATGTTGATTCAGATGTGAATTTACCCCCTTCCCCAGTTTTCACACAAAAACCCTACTTAGAATAACATTAGTGAACCCTTTGGCATGATCAGTAATGGACACATGTTGGGCATGTAAGCAACCTCATATTGATTATAAAGGTGCAACCCTGTGCTTTAAATGCCCTTTGGCCACATCCCCGTGATGGGATTTCACCAGCTCTTTCCCTCTATATGCTTGTGCTCATTCTGCTCATGGGCATCTCTCCCCACTGCCCCCCCAACCTTGTTTCATCTGGCTCTCCCCATTTCTCAAAAATGTAAGCTCTTCCCATTTTGCCTGTTTTTCACTATCTTTTCATGTAGGGTACATGTCTGTCACCCATGCCTTTGGAACTGTATGTCCACCCCAGGTGTCTCAATGTAATTTCTATGAGAAAATAAATAAGCATTTCCTACCAAAGCTGATTTCTGATCCTAAATATTAAGATCATGAAAGTTTTTTTCTTGTCATAATGATAATACCAACAAAAGTAAAACCAATAGTAATGACAGTTCCTATCTATTAGGTTCTTAACAGCCACCCAGCCCTATGATAAGAGACTTGTATGCATTATTTCATTAATATTTCCAAAAAACCTGTAAAGCATGAATGTTTGACTGTATTTTATAAGAAAACTGAGATTTATAGATACAAACCTAGATCTTCCATCATGCTAAACAATGTCAGCATATTTTCCTGGTTTTATTTGTTGTTATTATTGTACAAAGTTCTTCTTTCTTTCATATTGCCTTGAAAATCAAATAGAAAATTACTTCTAAATCCCAATTGTTAAATAGGTAAAGATTATTTTTTAAAAATAATTATTTATTTTTATTTTTATTTTATTTTATTTATTTATTTATTTTTTTATGATAGTCACAGAGAGAGAGAGAGAGAGAGAGGCAGAGATATAGGCAGAGGGAGAAGCAGGCTCCATGCACCGGGAGCCCGATGTGGGATTCGATCCTGGGTCTCCAGGATCGCACCCTGGGCCAAAGGCAGGCGCCAAACCGCTGCGCCACCCAGGGATCCCTAAAAAATTTTTCAAATTAAAATTTAAAATTTAAATTTTAGCAGTAATTAATATATTCAAAAATGATAACAACTGTAAAAGCAATGAACAAGGACAGAAGAAGAAACCAGAAGAAAAGCACTTCAGGGCAGCCCGGGTGGCTCAGTGGTTTAGCATCGCCTTCAGCCCAGGGTGTGATCCTGGAGACCTGGGATTGAGTCCCAAGTCAGGCTCCCTTCATGGAGCCTGCTTCTCCATCTGCCTGTGTCTCTGCCTCTCTCTGTGTGTGTCTCTCATGAAGAAATAAATAAAATCTTTAAAAAAAAAAAAAAGAAAAGCACTTCAGTTTTGCTACTAGATTATTTTATGGGTGGAAGGTTTGGCTATCTTTCAGAGAAGCATTTCTGATCAACACCAATGATAATAAGAGTTATTATAGGAGCCCCTTCTTCCTGTCCACTAAGAAATCGTGAAAGCACTTGTGAGTCAAGAGTAATATACCAACAGTGGTTTCTGAAAAGCATTTTTCTTTTTTTTTTTTTTTAAGATTTTATTTGTTTATTCATGAGACACACAGAATGAGAGAGAGAGGCAGAGACACAGGCAGAGGAAGAAGCAGGCTCCATGCAGGGAGCCCGACGTGGGACTCTATCCTGGGTCTCCAGGATCAGGCCCTGGACTGAAGGCAGTGCTAAACCACTGAGCCACCCGGACTGCCGAAGCATTTTTCAAGGTTCATTCATTTTGTGCAGTTCTGTACAGGGAACATTTGCTTATCCTTAGGTTGAACTTGAATTCAAATGTACAGTCTTTCAACTCTCTGGAGTGAATGGCCTCTAGTAAGGAGCAGGTAGGAAAAATAAAAAAGAAGAAAGAATATTTATATGTCCAACAAGTAATAGTTCTAGCATGACTTACAGGCGTTCATATATCAAGCTATGAAACCATTTGAGATCTCACCTGGCCTGGCTGGAACCTAGAGGTGAGCAAATGCCAACAGACTTCTCTCTCTTGTCTCTGGAATCACTATCCTAATTCAGTTGGCTGGAGCTTCTGCCTTCACATAGTCTTTTTTCACCAAGATACTCTAGTATCTTGCCCAGTGGGTCACCCATTTACTGCTGATCTCCTCTGCTATCTTTTCCTCTGTATTTTTCTGAAAGCACTTTGTAAAACACAAAGATAAATTCCTCTACATCTTCATGCTCCTCACAAAACATTATTTCTTCTTCATGCCTCACCTAAAATCTGTTGTCCTAAGGATATGTCCTTCTTCAACCATCTTCTTGGATATAGACTTCACTTTCTTCTTTGACCCATGGAGCTGGAGGGAAATGTTAACAGTATTTTATATCACTGTTGCTTCTTGTACACAGTGAGCAAATTTCTTCCTTTAGTGACACTGCCCCAGGAAGTTATCCTTTTCCACTTACTTTTGCTATCATTCATTGATCTCTTTGCCAAACCCCACATTCAGTATGACCTTTTGTCATTAGTCTCCTGTTGCCTCCAGTTCCTGCCTCATTATTACCATGGTTGATTCACCTTCACCTCCTTGATTCCAGTGACTTTCACCTTAAGCAACTCCAGCCCCCCATGTCAAAGGCCACATTATGGACCTAACCATAATGGCTGCCCCTCTGAAATCTTAAAACCCTCATACTTGTATATCAGCATTTCATATTTGCCTCTCCCTTTTCTGCTGCATGCATCAACTTTCCCTATTCAATTTCTTTCCTTCTCCAACAAAGAAAATTGTTGTATATCACTTCAACTGTTGTCTTACCAACACCCTCACTACCACCATTGATAATAATGTTGGGACTTTAGTTTTTTTCCTTTGTCCTAGATCATCTGTCTCTCTCTCTAATTCGCCAGTGAGATAATTCCAAATATTTACCTTTCAACCTATTCCAATGAAAAGATTTCACTCATTTGCCCTTTTGTTCACAAGCATGCTGATCTTATTCTCTCTGAATTTCTAGTGTTCTCTCTGAAAAATCCAATGGTTTTCTATTCATAGGCCAAATTCCCACTTAATGCGGGTGAGATGTTCTCATTCAGGCTTGAAGCAGTCCTTGTAGTTTGGATTCCTGAGTAAAGCTGGCCTTTTCTTACAATTTGGGGTTTCCAGTATTTGAAGGCCATAATCAAGTCTCCACCAATATGGGGTATTTTCCATTAGAGAATTTTGGTGGGTCTTAAGAAAGTCTCATCTCTACCCTTTATAACAATTTTCATTAGTTTTCTTTCGTGCCATAATGTGCTTCCAAAGAAATGCCAAACTCGAAGACACACTATAAGCACATTTTGTCTACCAATTCATTTATGAAATAGGCATTGTATTAGGGTTCTGTACAGAAACAGAACTAGTAGGAGAGAGAGAGAGAGCGAGGGAGATAGGGAGAGAGAGGGAGAGAGAGATAAATAGAAAGATAAATAGATAAAGAGGTAAGTTACAGAAATTGGCTTACATGGTTGTGGAGGCCAAGAAGTCCCACAGTCTGGGTTCTGCAAGCTGAAGAAACAGAAACAGTGGTGATATAATTCAGTCCAAATCTGAATAAGGGAAGCCAATGGTGTAAACTTCCAGTCTGAGGCCTGAGAACCAGGGGACAACTATTATAAGTTCCTGAGTTGAAAAGCCATAGACGCAAGACTCCCATGTCTGAAGGCAAGAGAATGGATGTCTTAGCTCAAGAAGAGTGAGAGAGCATCTGCTATTCCTCTACTTTTTTTTTTTTTAAGTCTGTCCAAGCCCTCAGGGAATTGGTTGCTGCCTATCCACACTGATGAAGAGGATCTTCCTTACTTAGACTATGAGTTTAAATGTTAAGGTTTTCTGGAAAAAGTCCTCACAGACACACTCAGAAATAAAGTTTTCCCAGCTATCTGAACATCTCCTAGCTGGTTCAAGTTGACACATAAAACAAATCATCACAGGCATCAAGACAAAAACAAAGGACTGGGATCTCTGTGTTCTTTCCTGAACAACTGTATAGCTCCTATGGGTTATACAGCTTGAGTTTTTCACCCAGAGTCCCGAATTATTCACCCAGTTTTGCAGTCATTCATTCATTCAATAATTGTGTATTAAGTGCCAACCATGATGAATCAGGGATAGTGCCTCTAGGAGCTTCCAGGGTTTGAGTGCCAAGAGCTTTAGCCGAAGTACAGATAAAGAACTGTCAGATGTCAGAGGAGAGAATGATCACTTCCAAATTAAGAATGAGGCTTCATATAGAAATTTAGCATCTGGACTCAGTTTGAGAAACAAGTTTTTGATGGGTGTCAGGAGTGTATAGAAAGAGGTTAAAACACAGTAGGAAGCAAAAGACATAGAGGAAGGAAATTATGAAAAGAATACTCATCACTGTGAGCAGGGAGATTTGGGTAAAGCTGAGTGTGATATGTTATAGGTCACAATGATTCAAAGAACTTAGTGCAAGTGGTTTGAAATTTACCCCCAAGATCACATTCTTCATCTCTCCACTGTTTGACAGCTGTCATCAAACAAACTGTTCAATTCTTGTGGCAAGGAGTGGAATCGGACTCTGGTACCAGAAGGTCTATTTCCCTCCAATCCTCCTATCTTTGAGCATTTGGCTCTTTTCTTTGAACTCTTCACATCTTTGGAGAAAAGAATGAAAACATCTATACCTGGGCAGTAACTCCTGTATTATGTTTTTTGTTATACCAAAGTTAAATATACTTACAGGGGTAGAGCAGTGCCATGTAAATCTCTTTGTTGTTGTTTTTTTTTTTCCTAAATACAGTTTCTAGAAATATTTTTCTCACATAGCTTTATACCCAACTCATTGTTGATTTATCTTCTTTCCTCCTTATTTAGAATGTTGATCCATCTTTTTCTTTCATTGCCCCTTCCTCTCTGTTCTTCATTTGCTCCTCATCCATATGATCAATCTCTAATATGAATATCCCAACTAGTCAAATAGGTCAAGCTCCATCTCTGAAGGTCTCTTCACTAAAAAACAAACACATCAAAAAAGAACATGACTCTTGTTGACTCTTGTAGAGACTGGATTCTTTCAAAGGATATTGTGGGTCACCCTCAACATTTCCTCTTGTTGTGTCTGCTCTGGTCCACTAGGATGACTGGCATTCACAATGTGTGGGCCTGAGATGGTTGAGAGGAAATGTTTTGCCTGCAAATGGAATTTACAGTGTGTGTGGCACCTTGGATCAGTTCCCTTCCTTCAGCTGAAGTGTCTTCTTTACTTAGCTCAAATTAATGCTTTAGTCACAGACTTAAACAGAAAACAACAGAGTTTCCACTGGAGACTTCTTGGTTCACTTGTCTAGCTTCTTGACAAAATCCTTCAGTTTTCATTTCCATTTCATTTCACTTTCATTTCCAAAATTTTTTTAAAAATTAAATATTTAAAAAATATAAAAACCTGGTTTCCTTAGGAAAAGATTAAATGAGTCTGAAGAAGCTGAGGGCATTAGTTCAGCTATGGGTTCTCATACATTTATGAAGAACTACCTAGATAGTAGGACAGTCAGATCATTTGTTAAGTGATTTCTTGATACTTTCAAACTTAGAGATTGATTTAAATAAATGATTTGACCTCAGGAGTCTTTGTCATTTGAGAAAGGTCTCCACTTTACGGAGACTTCTAATTCTTTACTATCAATAAGCCATACTAATATGCAAGAACAGCAGAGAATGTTAAACAACAAGGAAGGCATACACAGTAAATTCAAATGCAAAATGGCAAGACTAGCAGAAGAAAGTAGTAACAATACAAAAGATCGACTTGCTAGGATTGAATCAGCCTCTGTGTTTCTGGGTACTGTGGTGAATGTGAGATTGGCACAAATGAATAATAGATAAAATTAAATAGCTTTATATACATAAGATCAGAAACATGAATAAAGTATCCAGGACACCCAATGGGCTAGTAGCAAAATCTATTTCTTCTAAGTTCTGTCAGGTCCTATTGCCCAATCCATGTTTCAACACTATAATATATGCTCACTTAAAACTTGGCACATAAGAGGGGCTCAGTAAAATCATATTGAATGTTGCTAATAAGTGAATTAAGAATATCTGTCTATTCTTGCAATTTCATAATAGATCACCTTGACCTCTCATTTACTGAGTTCCCCACTTCTGCTGATCTTTTTTCTACCCTATCTTAGAATTGGTTATTAGCAATCACTGTGCTAACTCCAAATCTCAGTTTTGAATATTAGCTCAATTTCAAACCAGCCATTCTCTGACTACCACCTCCTTCCTTCAACAACCACTTTAACAATCTTTATTGCAATAATTCTATGACATCAGTAAGCCTGCCTACCTGCTTATTGCCTGCCACTTTGTCAGTATGAGTTTTCTCCTTCATCTGCTCACATCCATGCTAGCTTAGATCTTATAGTAGAACACTGCAGTCACTCCCTTTCATGAGTCCCCATCTCCCTTGCTCACTCTTCCTCCATCATCCTCTCCTGGTAGAACTTTGATCCTGCTTGCATCCAATTTTCGGTCTGCTCCTTTCCTTCAAATAACCGAATGTGGCAAGAGTAAAGCATGCCACCAGTGCTGCTGAGTTTGACATTAATTTTATGAGGCACATAACTTAAATGGACCCTCAGCACTGCCCATAAATCTTACTGCATTTCCCTGATCCATTCACTCTCACTCTCCAAGACAACCATGTCATACCGTCTCCAAAACCTACCACCTCTTGCTTGCCCCTCACATCTTGCCGCAGAAATAGAAACAGTGACAAAAGAACTGAGGTACCCTACAAATCTCCCAAACATACATCTGAATCCATTCAATTTAATCTGTTTAAATGGATAAGCTGTCCCTGCTCCCCTCTAATGTCCACCTTTCCTTTTCTCTGTTGGTCCTTTGTTCTTTACTGGTAACTTCTTTATAGAATTAAGGTATGTACAGAAGAATACATAATTCATAAGCTTATAGCTCAGTAAGTTTTAGAAAGTGTAAAATGGTGGATACTCATGTATCTACCATCTAGATCAAGATATAAAAGGTCCTGTTATTACAGAAAGCTCTTTTGTGTCCCTGCCCTTTTATTATCTCCAAAGAAGTACCCACAACCATGACCTCTATTAACATAGATTTGTTTTGATTGTTTTTGAACTTCAGGTAAATAGAATCCTACAGTATGAAGCATTGTATGTTGGCCTTTTTAAAAATTCAACATTACATATCTGTGACATTCATCCATATTTGTAGAGCAATGGTTCTTTTTTTCATTGTTTATATTATACAATATAAATATATTACAATATACTAATTCTACTGTTGATGGACATTTAGGTTATTTCTAGCTTGGAACCACTGTAAATAATGCTGCTGTAAATATTTGACACATATCTCTTGGTGTACCTTTGAAGGAATTTCTGTTGTGCACATACCTAGCAGTGGGGTCGCTTATTCATAGATTCTATAAATGTTATGCCAAACAGTTTTACAAAATGGATATACCAATTTATACCCCTACTAGCAATGTATGAGAGTTCTAGTTGTCTACATTCTCTCCAACACTTGGTATTGTCAGTCTTTTTCATTTTTGCCATGCTGGTAAGGGTATAGTGTTATAATATTTTTAACTTGCATTTTCCTGATGATCAGTGATTGAAGAAATTATGTATTCATATGCCTACAGGCCATTTAGAATTTAGAAGTTCTTTTTCCTAAAGTGCCTGAGTGACTATGTGTGTGTGTGTGTGTGTGTATATATATGTATATATAAACAAAATTATATCTAATTATATAATTATATATAATAATTATAAATATAATATAATATATAATTATTCATATCTGTATAATTATATATATAATTTTTGTTGTTGTTTTTAAATATTTTTTTATTTATTCATGAGAGCGAGGCAGAGACACAGGCAGAGGGAGAGGCAGGCTCCATACAGGGAGCCGGACGTTGGGACTCGATCCTGGGTCTCCAGGATCAGGCCCTGGGCTGAAGGCGGCGCTAAACCACAGAGCCACCCAGGCTGCCCATTATTTTGGTTTTTATTGAGCTTTCTATTGAAATTTTGAAGATTCACATGTGGTTGTAAGAAATAATATATAGAGAGATCCCTTGTACAATCGCCTCAATTTCCCCCATTGGTAATATTTTACAAAACTATATTGAAATATCACAAGCAGGACATTGACATTGATACAATTTACAAGTTTCATTCAGATGTCCCCAGTTTTACTTATACTCATTTGTGTGTGCATTTTCCATACCATTTTTACCTGTAAAACTTTTTTAGCCACCACCACAGTCAAAATATTGAACACAGTATCAGTATCACAAGAATCCTTCTTTTTGCACTTTTATAACTACACCTGCATATTAGTCCCCTAGCCCCATGTCTAATCTTTGGCAACCACTAATTGTCTATTTCTAAAATGTTATCATATAAAAAATGTTATACATATGGAATCACAGTATATAATCTTTTGGAGTTCTTTTTCTTTCTCATAATAATTCCCTGGAGACTCATCTAAGTTATTGTATTAATAGTTCTTTCAGACTCATTTTAAAAAATTTGGTGCTTAGTTTTCTTATTGATTGTGAATTTTTTAAAAAAATACACATTCGATGTATAAGCTTTGTCAGATATATGTGTACTGTAAATATCTTTTCTCTATTTTCTGATAATTAATGATTCATAGTTTTAATGAAGCCCAACTATCAATATTTGCTTTTATTATTAGTTCTTTTTCAGTCATGTTTAAGAGATCTTTTCTATTCTCAATATCATGAAATCTTTCTCCTATTTTATTTAAAAACTATATTAAAATAACTTTCATGTTTATATTTATGATCTAGCTCAAATTAATACTGTATGTAGTATGAAGTAAGAATTAGGGATCATTTTTCCTGTAGAGATATCCAGCTGATCCAGGATCATTTATTAAAATGATCATTCTTGCCTACAGTGAATTATGGTGACACTCTTTCTATCCTTGAATCAATACTATAATATCTTAATTACCATGACTTTTTAGTAAATCTGATATCTAGTAAAGTATGCATCCTTTAACTTTGTTTTTTTCCCTAAACGTTTCTTGGATATTCTGGGTCTTTTGCCTTTCTTATAAGTTTTTTAAAGAAGATTTTATTTCTTTATTCACGGGAGACAGACAGAGAAGCACAGACATAGGCAGAAGGAGAAGCAGGCTCCCTATGGTGAGCCGGAGGCAGGACTTAATCCCCGGACCCAGAGATCACAACCTGAGCCAAAGGTAGATGCTCAGCCACTGAGCCACCCAGGTGTCCCGCCTTTCTATAAAATTTTTTAAAGTGAATTTGTTGACTTCTACTTTTTGGATTTCAACTGGAGTTACATTGAATTTATCAATTCTTTTTAGGAGAATTAACATTTTAACTATATTGAGTCTTCTAATCTATGTATGTGATATATCTTCTCATTTATTTAGGTCTTATTTAATTCCTATCATCAGCGCTTTCTAATTTTCAGTATAGAAGTTTTCATGCCTTTTCTCAAAGTTATTTCTTGGTATTCAATTTTCTTTATGCTATCTACATAATATAATTTTAAATTCATTTTTAATTGCTGCTGATATATAGAACTAGTTTTTTTTAGAACTAGTTTTTTATTTAGTATATCTAGCAACCTTTCCAAATGCCCTTATTAATTCTAATAATTGTTTTTTTAAATCAATCAATCAAAATAAATAAAGCAAATATTAGAAAAAATTGAGAAGGTGGAAAGAATTCATAACGCCTATATAGAATTGTTTGAAGTTCAAATTTTAGACACAGTTTCTCAATCAGCTACATTTCCATAGTATTATATCTTGTTTTTATTACTGCCACAGAGATCTATGCACAAGCTTGAACCTAACAGGCCCTGGATTTTTCCAATACATTCAGGAAAATTCCTTTCTCTGCAAGATTGAAGGCCTCCTTAGCCTGTAATTATATGAGAATGACTACTTCTCCCCATTGTGCGGTGGGGTGGGGGGTGAGGTTTTGTAAATTTCCAAGCTGAGAACAACCTCCAAGATGCTTCCTTGTTACTCTCTTTGCTATGTGCCGCCAAAAAATGGTACCACCCCAGAATACAGTATTGACAATGTGTATTTTTTGTTTAATAATTTAATGCATACCTCTCTGTGGGTTATGTTTAGTACTATTCTGGTGAACTGGGTGAGATAGTACAGATTACATACTCCTAAGAATTCTAGGCTTCCATTTTATCAAGCCATCCACTGGCTATCCTTCCTCCTTGAGTATGTTTATTCCTGGTAAATGAAATATATGCTACTATCTGTATTCACCTCCACCTACTCTTCAGGGATAATTATTTCATCTTTCATAACTGTCTGCTTTGTTATTTCTATGTTAGTACCTACTTTATAAATTAATACTAACACAAAACATTATGAAAGCGTGCATTCCTATTATTCTGGATGGAGACCCATTTCATTCTCCAACATTCTATTGGCAGAAGCAGAAAGAATATAGGAAGAATGTACAATGGGTGACCATATAGGAGTCCAGCCTAGTGGACATTCTTTCCTTTCCAGGAGAATCTCTCCAGCTTTCCTCCTCTCTATGGGTGATCTGTCATTCATTGAGTAGCATGGAGACTTAGAGGCATTCTTAGAATTTCACTCTAGGCAGTTATTACTGCTTAGTCAAAGCAAGCAAGCATGTGAAATGATACCAACCTGCCATTCAGGTATGCTTCCCAGCTCTGAGATGATAGAATTTGGCAAATCTACACACCACAAAGTACCTCTACCTGAAGTAACACCATGCCTTTCCCTCGGCCACTCACCCAACCCAGGCAGGTTCAGGCAGGTTCTTCCCTATATCTTTATGCTTCCTTTTTTAGAAGGAACTTTACAGTAGATGACTTTGAAAGTAATTCACACTGCATCCTGTTAGCATCATTTCCCATGATGCTTCTTTCTTGTGCTCTACTTCCTCTCTGAGGTGCATTTTTACAGCTTTCCTGTATCCCTGTTGACTTTCCAGGTTTGATAGTACCTGGACAACTCCCCTTCCTGGAATTTGTTAAACAGCTTTAAGAATTTTATAGCAAGGACTAGAAGCACCTATTTAAAATCTATGCACTATAGTGACAACTCCAAATGAGCAAGTTTGATAAATTATTTGAGGAAATTTCAAAAATTCAAATGTAGGAAATTCTTTGCTACTCCTTTGCTCTACAAATTATTAAATGAAAGTTTCCTCTCAGGAAATACATAAAACATATTTGTTTTGCTTCGGTGAGGGAAAAGAAAGTAAATCCAGAACTAAAAATGTGGAGTTTGTTTCCTTGGAAATAATCAATGGTTCCACAGTAACAGAAACAGTTTGTCCTAACTTAAATAGGCAAAAACACAATCCGTCTCCAATTTCACCATTTTTTTTCTCTCTTTGTGTAACTATCTTGGTGATGCAGCGTCTAGACTTCTTGGAACAAGTGATGGAGTCTGGAATTTATTCTGTGGGTTTGAAAATGGCTATTCAGGTCTCCTTCAAACTTACATATGAAAATCCAGTGCTTTTAGAATATGTAAAATAATCAAGCTGTTTACCAAAAACATAAAATTTCCCTATTCATGTCTCAAATTTGGGCTGCTACCAACAAGAAAATATCGTACGGACATACCCATTTTATCCATATCATCTCGTTGCAATGTGGTTCTCATTAGCCACTGTATCAAAAATACAAAATAATTTGTACTCATGAAAGAATGGTGGCAGATATTTTCTAACCTTTGAGACATACCAATAAAAAAAAATAGCTTAAAAGATATACATCCATTCTTGGTATGTTTTCAATAGGTAATCCACCAGGATTTACCAAGTTAAAAGGGGCAGGTTTCTTATATCACAGGGCATTCTCTTAGTCTTTTGTCATTTGTTAGCTGGATAAAATAAAGGAAAGTCTCTGAGGCATCCAGATCTAAACAGTGTTTGTGCAGCCTGGATTATTAAGTCTGACTGTAGTTTATCTGTGCTCTTAAGGAAATAAAACTGTTCTTGCCGAGAAAGTTCAGAGTTATTTGTCACCAATTACCTAAAGCTGGGAGTTGATCTTACACATAGCTGGAGCCATTTCCTGTAAGCATTTGCTCCAAATTTTACAAAGCTGTCACTTCTTGAGGCTTCACCCTAGAATATATGTGTCGAGTACTGCAGAGTTTTACTGCAAAAGTTTACACAGAAATAATAGTCTTATGGGGCATAAAGCTCCACCGTATTGATTTGTTTAAAATAAGCCTATCCCTAATTTTCAAACAATGTTCTCAAGTTCTGTCTATTATCTTTTCCGCGACAAAAAAAAAAAGCAATGAGAAAGATTTTTTTTTTCATTAAAAGACAAAGCACATTGAACTGAGCTGATGTCATTTATACTATAAAATCTCTATTGGTTCTGTTTAGTGGAGTAGCATAAAAGTACATTAAATTTTAAAATAAATGAAGTATATAGGATAGGCCTCCTGCAAGAAAATTAGGTATTGTGAGTATAAAATAAAATAAAAAATATGGAAATTAAATGGCAATAAAAATATTAACCAAAGACATATCATTCCATCTTTCTTAATTGGATCATCAGTTTTTTATAGCCTATTAACAACAATAAGAACAACAACAACAAACAAACCTGGCATCTATATTGGATGGGAACAATCAAAAGGAAAGTCCTAAGACTTACTTAATTTCAAAGATAAAGAAGTAGTCTGAAAAGTGTGCTCAATCATGAGTCAGAAGAACTGAAGTTTATTCCCATTACATAAGGTCTTAGTTTATCAATCTGTAAAATGGGTGAGCCATCCTACCTAGCTGAGCCCTAATAGAATCAGCTCCGGGCTTAAATAAATTCATAGTTGGCAAAAATATATTCTCCCCTGCTACAAGTTTACTAAGACTTTTGAGATTTGATTAAAGAAGGATTCCAATGTATGTTCCTTAAAGCACTAGTTCTAAGCAAAACTAGGAAGTGCTACCAGAAGGAAGGAAAGAAAGAAGGAAGGAAGGAAGGAAGGAAGGAAGGAAGGAAGGAAGGAAGGAAGGAAGGAAGGAAGGAAGGAAAGGGAGACTGAGGGAGGGTAGAGTACATGTTTAAAGGTATAAACCTATTATGGGGGTCATGAAATTAATTCCTACAATGAGCTCAGAATTATTAACAGCCAAGGGCATGTAAGATTTGTAACTGGAGATGGAAGGCTTTCTTGTAACTTTTTCTTCAGCCATTGAACAATTATTTATCAGGTGTGATGTGGTGTGTTGGAAGATACAGAGACATGCAAAGTTTGGCCTGTGTCTTTAGAAGATGACAGTCTGGGGATCCCTGGGTGGCGCAGCGGTTTAGCACCTGCCTTTGGCCCAGGGCGCGATCCTG
Organism: Canis lupus familiaris; assembly: GCF_011100685.1. Classification (NCBI taxonomy): domain Eukaryota; kingdom Metazoa; phylum Chordata; class Mammalia; order Carnivora; family Canidae; genus Canis; species Canis lupus. Next base: position 14,724,670 of record NC_049244.1, on the reverse strand, counting down.
GAGACCCGGGATCGAATCCCACGTCGGGCTCCCGGTGCATGGAGCCTGCTTCTCCCTCTGTCTGTGTCTCTGCCTCTCTCTCTCTTTCTGTGTGACTATCATAAATTAAAAAAAAAAAGAAGATGACAGTCTGGATAATTTCAATAGAAAATTGATGGAAAAAATTTTTTAAATTGATGGATGTTGTGAGAGCACAGAGAATAGGGCATAGAAATCTCTGGTGATATTCAAGTGCAAACCTAAATTAGTTATATTTACAGGCCTTTCAAATAGTTGCTTTTGGTCCCAGTTACAAGGTTATTTTTGTATGGGTAGGAATTAAACTTAATTGTAATTAGCGTTACACAGTTATTAGTTGCTACATGTGGATCACAGACAACATATTGGTTTGTTTGATTTAAGTTGTTCCATTAAGGCTATCTCTATTTTTAGCAAATAGATACAGTAAGAGAGTTTTTAGTTTAGGATAGAGATACATTTATTCCAAAGTTGCTTAATTAATATCCTTCTCCATGAATACTGAACAACAACACAGACAACTGATGAGCTCATCTTCATTCAGATATTTCCCTTGATTCAGGACCATTAAGTTGCTTGCACACTCAAAGTACGGAGATACAGAAAACATAGTAATTTAGGCTTTGCATATTGATTCAGGCATTCATATTTGAACTCAGCAAATGTTGAAGAATAAAGTAGCAGAGGCTTGCAGTTTTCCATCAAAATCATTTCTCTAACTTTCATGAATGGAGGAAATTTGTCTTCAGTAGATGATTCTGGTTCTGTTGTTCTGTGATGTTGGTCAAGTTTAGAAGCTCAGGAATATAGCTGATTCTATAGAAAATTCTATTCTCAAAGAGTACAATGTTGCATTTGTAGGGGAGATGTGTATTAGACATGGATATATGGAATTTGGCTTCTGTAGGTGAGCAGGTAATCTTCCCGGGGCTCCCTTTTTGCAATGCATAAAATCAGGTTATTCCCAATGCGTGTTTTACTGAATACTACAGCTTAGTGAAAAATGGTTTGACCATTTCATTGTCCATCCAGATGAAGAAAATTTGGAGAATTAAAGGAGTTGAGAAGGAGATACTGACAGTGACATGAGCATGGAAGGGGGGAAGGGCACAAAGGAGACTTTGTCATTCTCTGTAATACTATATCTTTTGCACCTAAAAAAGTGTTAGAAAAGTGACAAAATGAGGACATGTGCCAATTCTGAATGTTGCTACAAACGTATCTCTTGCATTATTCTATTTTTTTTAGTTAGCAAAGAAATTATTGCTAACATGATGATTCATTCATTCAACAAATGATTTGTTGACAGCCTACTGTGTAATAAGTGCTAGCAATAAAATGAGAAGAAAAAAACAAACTTGACATCATCCCTTGCCCTTATGGAATGTATATTTTAGATGTGAAACTGCCATGTTGGGACCTAAGATAGAATGGTTAAAAAGCCAAAGGAGGAAAGGGGGATGATACTGCCCTGATACTTTGGAGATGAGCTGCTGTTCGTACTGAATCAGTAAGCAAAAGTCATTCTTGGCTGATAGGAACTGCCTCGTTTTAGATTCGAAATAGAATCTAATAATGCACTGTCTGTGGGCTACACATCTAAAACAGTTTCATGTGATATGTATTTTACTTGCTGGTTGCAATCTCAAGTTCACCTGCATTTTTCTTTGATTCTCTCTAGTATATGACTGCTGCCGCTCCTATGCAAGGGACCTACATTCCCCAGTACACGCCTGTGCCTCCGACAGCTGTTTCTATTGAAGTAAGTCTATCTCTGTCTTATAGAAAGAGGTAGGGTTGACAAATCTCAGCCACATGTACTGTGGTCCCCCATAACCCAAGCAATCCCTACGTGTGGTTTTGTGCTGCTTTAAAATTTGACATTGCGAGCTCACTATATGAAAGTATTCAAACATGCCTATGTTGTGCTTTGCACATGAAATAAACTAATTTGCTATGAGGAAAGAGGGGAGTAACATTTTCATATTCATACTTAAAGATAAGAGACCAAATCACTACCCCATCAGATGTTAACCACAAATACTCATAAATAGGGCAGGATAAAAGATTGCAACTATTTGAATGAGTTTACTAGTGCCTTGTTATTCAAAAGAGTGGTCCCTGGATGAGCATCACCATCAGCATCACTGGGGAGCTTGTTAGAAACGCAAACTCTAAGATACCACCCAGACTTACTGAATCAGAATTTGCATTTTAACAAGATCCCTTGGGAGTCTATACTCTCACTAGTGTACTGGTTCTCAAACTTTTCTGTTTATTATTTTTTGCAATTACTTAGAGAGCTTTAAAAAATATTTATGCCTGGGTCCTGTCCTCAGATTCTGATTTGTCTGGAGTATTGACTGGACATCAGGATTTTTAAAAGATCTCAGGTGGGGAAAAAAGAAAAAAACAACCTCAGGTGATTCTAATATGTATCAAGGATTAAGGATCCTAATATCTTAATATGTATCAAGGATCTTGTCTTTAATGGAAGCTTTATTCCTTTCCTTCTCTCTTCCCAAATGGGCTGAATCCATCCCCTGTACACATTATTTTACTGGACAGGGCCATCAAGCTACATAGAAGAGAAGGGAGCATAGAGCTATATAGATAGCAGTAAAACACTTAGACATATATATTTCTGTCTAATCCTAGCCATTATTGTCTCTTGCCACTCTTCCCCTTCTCCTGTTAACATTTGCCATTATGGTCACAGTGCAGTTCTTCCCATCAAGAGGGACTCCTCTGGCGTCCATGCTATTTCTCCTCCAGGAGTTGGCCAGCAAGTAGGATGCTGGCATCCCTCCACATGGAAGTCTACCATGACTTTCCCAATCTCTAGAGCTACAGAGATTGGGGAAATCTTCACAGAATAAACTGGATCTGACACAGATATTTGTATATGACAGATATTTGCTAGTACCAAAGTTTGGGAAACATAGAAGTTTAAGAGGACACCATCACATAATTTAGGAAGTCAAGGAGGTCCAATTTTAAATCTTTTATGTGCTCTAGACCTGTGGGCCCCAAAGAATATGTCAGTATTGAACAAGTTTTAATTGGTTTTTCAGAATTTCAAGACTACATGAGTAAAATACATGTGGGCTTTTTTGTTTTTTTGTGTGTGTGTTGCTATATTTGACCATCAAAAACATCCAGATCATCAGTTAATGAATCTAGATATTCTAGGCACTTTCAGCATAGATCTCTACATACTTGCATTTTTCTCTGTCTACACTAACATATTGATAAGCGTATCTACCGAATCTGAGCATTTTGATGACCATAAAATAATGGGACACATTTGACAGTATGACTTATTGGAAACACTCTAACTATAGTTAAAGAAGAAGTCTATAATTTAAAAAAAGTCTTTTGGGTCGGGGTGCCTGGAGAGCTTAGTGTGGAGCATGCAACTTTTGATCTCAGGGCTGAGAGTTTGAGTCTCATGTTGGGCAAGAGATTACCAAAAAAAGACGAAGTCTTTCACTAAGAAAAATGGAAGTACATTTTTATATGTTGCTTTCATGTGTGCTTAAAGAAAAAGCACCAATCTACTTTTCTATGTAAAACACTCATTGAAAATTCATCAATATCAGCACAAATAGATGCTGATGGGACATTCAGAAAAATGCATAATACCAAATACTATATTAGGGAAAAAATGATTGAAGTAAATATAGGGAGAATTTTTGGATTCTGAGGAACAATTTAAGGGACTTTAAGTTAGGGACAGAGAATTGAATAAGAACATTTGAAACCTGACATCACTGCGGATGTCCAAGGCTATGAATAAATCTAAGAGAATCTATTCAGAGAGATGCCCTCTCTAAGCCTCCAACCTGCCAAATAAAACCACCTGTGCCTTTCTTAGAAGCAAACATCTATCCCTAAAGATGACCAACTCCTTGTTGGCATCTATGAGAAATGAGAGGGTGAGGAAAGTAGCAAATCAAAATTAAGGATGTTTGTTTTCTGAAACTTAAAAATGAATTCTAGTTCATACTGTAGAAAACAAAAGAAACAAAATCAAATTGCTGAAGAGAAAACCTACCTAACATTGGCCTTTTAAAGGAATTCCAAGCTTTTATGTATTGTTTTCTTTTCCTTTTTTAGGTCAGAGTCCATTGTTTTGCCAAGTCAAAGAGACATGACACGGTGGACTACCCCAGGGAAATGTTTGAATATACAAGTTTTTATAGGAATCCTGCATGAGTTTTTGATTAAGAAATTATTATTAAGGATGGCTATATGCAACCATGGTTTAAAAGTTCTAAGCATGGTGAAAATTATTTTCTCACCATTTGACTGCAGTAGGGGGTTTCTGAAGGCAAAGCCTCTTGGTGACACATTGAAGTGAATTCCTCAGCCTGTATCCAGATATGCTCTGGGGTTTTCTTTTGGGTACTTCCTGTAGCTCCATTTGGCTGAGTGCAACTCTACTCAAGCCAAACAGAAAAGGGCTATCCCCTATAGTCCATCTGGAAAAAGGCCCTTTGCTAAAGCCAGTAAGGCTTTTGTGTTCTTATTTGCTTCCTTAGGGTGTTGTTGCTGATACCTCTCCCCAGACAGTGGCACCTTCATCCCAGGACACCAGTGGTCAGCAGCAACAGATAGCAGTGGACACATCCAACGAACATGCACCTGCATATTCTTACCAACAGTCTAAGTAAGTTCGGGCTATGCTAAGCTCTTTCTCTCAGGATCAACCATCTTGACACCATTCTCTCATGTTCTATCTGTTAGCTTTTGCTGCAGTACAGACTATCCCAAACTTAGTGACAAAGTGTTCTTTTAGTTCATGATTATGTGGGTTGACAATTTGAACTGACCTCAGGTGGATGGTTCCTGTGGTCTTGACTAGAATTGCTCAGACACCTGGGGACAGCTGATGGTCATTTTTACAACTCTGCTTCTGGGTGTTAATTGTTTGTTCTTGAATGATGGAAGCAAATGGATCATGTGTTTCTGATCCTGCATCAGCTTTTTCACATAGAAGTCCCAGAATTCAGAGAACAGCAAGAGAGGAAGCCCAAATGAAGCACTCTTCAATCTGTTTGTGATGCATTTACTACTGCCCCAGAGGCCAAAGCAAGTCACATGGCCAGGCCCAGAGTTAATATAAGAGTTTACCTAAGCCTTAAATACAGAAGGAGGCATTAAAAAAAAAAAAATCTACCATATGTATTTTTGGAGAAAACTCCAATATTCCTATTTGAAACTGGATAATGAGGCTGCATTCTTTACTTTTTAAATATTTTATTTATTTATTTGAGAGAGAGACAGCACAGAGGGAAGAAGCAGACTCCCTGCTGAGCAGAGAGCCCCATGGGGCTCAACCCCAGGACCCTGAGATCCTGACCTGAGTTAAAGGCAGATGCTTAACAGACTGAGCCACCCAGGTGCCCCAGTGAGCCTGCATTCTTGAATGGAGGTAGAAACACTCCTTTTGCAAGGTTGCCTTGAACACATAGTAAACTAGTTCATGAAAAAGGGTGCTGTAGGGCAGCCCAGGTGGCTCAGTGGTTTAGCGCCGCCTTTAGCCCAGGGCCTGATCCTGGAGACCCGCAATCAAGTCCCACGTCAGGCTCCCTGCATGGAGCCTGCTACTCCCTCTGCCTGTGTCTCTGCCTCTCTCTCTCTGTGTCTTTCATAAATGAATAAATAAAATCTTTAAAAAAAAAAGAAAAAGAGTTCTGTAAAATATAAAACAATGTGGAGTCTTATTTAGGATTTAAACGCCAAAGCAACAATCATGTATCAGAATTACTCTTTCAAATCTTTAAGTCACTTATAAAGTACAGTTGGCTTTGTGTTGAGTAATTATGTAGACTAAAATTTGAGAGGTTTTGAAACCAAAGTAATTAACAAAAATTCCATCTATATAGAGATATCTTGTGCAAACTATTCTAATTTGTAGGTAGCAATCAAAGCCCCAGTGAATAGACAATCCCCAAGAGATCCTTCCTGTCTGCAGAGTATCACTCCCATTTCTTGATCATTCCTCTTTAACCTCAATACATAGAGATTTGTTTGTTGTTGAAAGATTAATCATGGTAATGGAGTCTTCTATGAGTAGTTTAGCTTCTAAAGGTAGTCTTCCAAATGAAATATGCTGACATGACTTGACCTTTATTACTATTATTATTATTATCACATAACAACTTTCAGGAATGATCCATAAGAATAAAACATTTTGTGTTTTTGTTTCTTGTTTTTATTTTTAATTCACCTATAGCCTATGTGAATCACTTTTACACACACCGCACAATATAGTAGTCTCTGATCCTCTGTTCCAAGCATATTGGAATTTTTTCAGTCTGTTCAGAGGGTAATGTATGAGAAAGGAGCCAGAGGCTGGCTGTGTGGAAGTACAGTGAGAGACACTGGAAACGAGAGCTACTATGTTTGCCAGAAACACTTGGTGAGTAGGTGAAGCTGGCTTTTGCTGTTTCTGAGCATAATGAGGAAACGGGTGATCCTAGACCCTTCTTGCTAACAGTTTAATGATGTCTGGGTAAATAAAAGAGATGCTTTCATTCAACCAGTCAGCAGTTATTGATATAATGCCTACTATGTGATGCACAGAATTTCAGATGCCAGGAAAAGAGCAATGAAAAAGGCAGGTGCTTTTCCTGTTCTCTTGGAGTTTACTTCCTGCTAGGAGTAGACTCACAGTCAGTGAGCCAATCAGCAAACAATAATTAAAAAAAAAAAAAAAAAAAACAGATTTGCAAAGCAAATATTTAAAAAAGATCCTTGTGATAGAAAGTGACAGGATAAATACCAAAGATTTGTTATCAGGCAAGGCCTTTCACAGAGGCCTGGATCTGAAAGATAATTACAAGCTAATCTTGGAGAGATTTGGAGAAAAAAAACATTATAGGCAGAAAAAAAAAAAAAAAAAAAACCAGGAAATCCAAAGGTCTAGAATGTGAACCTACAGCTAGAGTGTGGTGAAGAGGTAGGGGAAATGCTGTAGGAGACCAAGTCAAACAGGCAGTTTTTATGAAAGCTCTAGTCCTTGGATACTTGGCTTTGTATAGAGGAACCATTCGCAGTTTTATTTGAAGAGAGCCACAAAAGCTTTGGAAGGCGTTAAGGGATGGAAGGCCAGCATTTGAGTTGTATTTCAAGGACTCCATTGACCAGTGGAGTCTGTGTATGGAGGGATGTGTTTCAAGGATGGCTTTCAGGATACAAAGTACCCCCTTCTTGAACTGTCTGTAACATCCTCTTTCCCCTGGCCGATTCAATCAGCTTCAGCTGCCCCCACTTAGAGCCCACAACAGGATGCTCTCTTCTTCCTTAGGTTGTCCCTACCATTCATGACCATTGTATGATGTGGTGGGGAAGGGGATGCCCTGCCTAACTCAGAGAGAACATCTATGCCTCTCCCAGATTCCAGTGAGAGTCTCCCCACCCACCTCCACACTTAGAGTATTCAGCCTCAGGCCAGTCTCTGTGCTAGGAGACAGGATCCCTGCCCTCCAGAATTTACAATCTAGTACGAGACTTAGATGTATATATAGGCATGATGTGCATACTGCAAGGACTCTTTTAAAAAAAAAATACTATAGTAATAGAATGCATTTAACTTTTCTCGACTGGGTCAGCTTTGGTGGAAGTTGTAGCACCTGGAATAGGGTCTTACAGATAGTCAAGTGGTGTTCTAGGTAGAGTAACAGGTTGGCCAAAGTCCAGAGATGGGAAATCTCAGAGTGCTTCTTTGAGAAGGGGATTCAGAAGAGTACAATAGTGTAAAAAAAAAAAAAAAAGGCAGATTGGAGCCAGATTCTAATATCGGATGTCTCACGGATGTACTTGGACAGCATTTCCTTTGTTCTACAAATGCTCCTCCAGTTGAGGTCAAAGATGGATTTGGAAGCAGTGGAAACAGTCCAATGATTGCAATGATTCAGACAAGAGGGAACAAAAAGTGTGAAGTAAGATGGTGGCAAGTGTAATGGGACGGAAGTGGGGGGGGGGAGTGAGGGTGGGAGGAGATAAACCAAAGTAAGAAGAAAAGGTAAAAAAGGGTTTTACAATTCCAAACAAAACCATGGAATTACTGATGTTGCTAAGGGAGGGAAGGAGAAGATAATATAAAAACCAAAGAGGGAAAGATAAACAATTCTAATTATCCCTACAATAAGTCGATTCAAAGAAGCTTTATTCCCTGAAATATCTGAGGAAGTCTGAGTCTGATGACGTGGAACTTTAAATGTTTAAACATTTCAAAGCTACCCACACCATGGTTACGTGCTTTGGACCACAGATTCCTATGGCTGATAATGTGGGACTTTCCACAGATAATAAGTATGGAAGGAAGAAACCCTCCACACGTGTCCTCACAGTGGTAAGCATTATGGTGAGGGGTTTCCTCATTTGAAGGCATTTCCCTTACACTTATGCAGGAATGTATGTTACAGGATGTTCCACAGGGCATGTTTGTGGCATCATGCCAGAGATGAGAACACCCTGGAACATGGAACATTTCAAATGTGTGCCACGTGAAAACCACTGGCATTGCCTTGTGTACATTTCTTTAAACCTGAAGCAGATTTTTAACAGGTCTGTTTATATTCTCAACTTCCTCTCTCTGACGTGCTGCATATCGCCAGGAGCTTTTTTGACTTGAAATGACAACACTAACATATCAAATGAAAGCAAAAATAATATTCAAGGTCAAATAAATTGATGGATAACAATCTATTCTGAAAATTTCTAAAAGGAAGAAATGAATGTGACTCTATCTAAGTTTTTATCAGTTTCAGCCAAGGGAAGCTGATCTGTGTCATGGTAAGGCATGAGAGTCTACAGAACCATTTAAGAAGACAGAATTAAGCTAAGTGTATAGGGCATGTAAACACCTGCGTTCTTTTTCTTACATAACGATCACTGGGAAAAGTTTGGGGGATGTGAGAGTATCCACAGAGACATTTATCAAGGAAGCATTCATAAGAGATGAAGTGATAAATTTGGCTTGCTCAATAAATTAATCTGGCTTGCTCTGTACACTCGATAAAGACCCAGCTCTGTTTCTTTAAGTAATTTAAATGTACTTAACATGAGAGATTCACTCAGATTAGATCTGACCATTTTCTAGAGTCAGGACTATGTTATCCTTAAAGAGGCCACTAGAAAGCTCTTCTGTGACAGCCTTGTTTTGAAATCAAGGTACAAGGAGTATCCCTTAAGTTATAAAGCTACAAATGTCCCTACAATCTAACTGTACCTTTCACCTAGAGTACAGAGGGTCTCTAAAATATTTTACCCAATCCACGTGAACTTGAATGCTCTAAGTTTCACAAGTGGCAGCTTATTTCTAGCATCATTATGCTAATTAGCATGCCACTACTTTCTTCAGGCACCCCATTTCTGACAATCATTATGCTAATTGAGATACGGACAGTTTCAAGTACTTATAGAAACCTCTGGCTTTTCTCATTAAATATTAGCTGACCTCCTGTGGGGTGTGAAATCCTGAGTTGTGTAGCTGAGTGCCCTGGAAAAGTAGCTTAACCCATCACACATACATTTAGCAGCATAATGTTCATACTAAAGATATTTTGAAGTAAATTACAGACATCACAACAGAAGGTTGCAGAACAAAAGTTTAAGAAGTAGAAGTGATGAGCATATGAATAGAAAGGTCATATTTGGGATCTATAGCAACAAATATTTTACTATTCCAAATTCCACTTTCCAAGCTAAAAAACAGGTCTTCACATTTTATATTAATGCTTTTTTTTTTTTTTTTCCTGTTAAAAGAGGCTGCTAATGCAAAAGGGGCTTGGGGCTTTTATCTGCAAAGGCAGAGATGATACCTGTGGTTTGTTTTGAAAGTTCTATGGAAATTCCAGTTCCTGTCCGAGTTAACGGTTTTTCTTTGTGCTATTTAAGAAATCTTAAAAATGACGAGGGCTTGAAAAAATAGGAGTCTTCAAGCAAAGTTAACTTTTAATATGTAAAATCATTGTCAATCTTTGAGTGACAACCCTTTGGAGTCTCCTTCTCCTCTTCTTTAGAGGGGGAGATTAGATCAGCATTCTCCAGAGTATAAATTAGGTTTTAGTGCTGAGGGAGAATTTAACAACCATACCCCCGGAGTTGGGGTGGGGGTCCCAAGGAGTGTGGGAAACAACCTCTAACCTAAGTGAAATGCTTTCTTAATTGCAGTCGTCTTCAAAGCTATTAAAATGCTAATAGTTGGACCTCCTAGAGGGCAAGATAAATCAAATGTTTCACTTCCTGAAAGATTAGCATGTGAGCTGGACTTCCAACTTGGGAATTCTGAGTTTTTGCAAACATGTGACAAAATGTTCACTCTCAACATGATTTTCATACTTCACCTAGGACAGAGAAGGTGGAGAGGAGGGAATTCAGTTCTATTAAATAGCAACACCCTGTCCCTTCGAACTTCAGCTAGCAACCAAGAAAATGCAAAGGACAACCATTCATTTCTCCTCATTTGTTTTTGTGTAACATTGAGACCACTTGATAGGAGAGGGCTATTGGAAACCTTTGCGTAAGGTTATAGCTTGAAAGTGTCTGTAGCCTAGCTCATAAATATGGGTGCTTCAAGACCAGTGCACAGGACATACCTGAGCAGTGTGAGTGTTCTATGTCAGTGTAATCCTTTGGCTAAGACACGGGTCATGGAGCAGCTGTTGCAGAGATTGATGGTGTATTAGGCATTGTCTGCTAGATAAATAATACCAGGTAAAAGATGGGTGTGGGAGCAAAGAACAGGCCAAAAAAACACAAAAACACAAAACTGAATGAAACGTTTTGTTCCCACAACAAGGTAGGTTTTTAGAAATAAATGAAGTAAGTCTATACTTTGCAAAGGTACAGAAATCAAATATATACCATGGTTCCCATGACTACTACTGATAAAGTTTCCCTTATTGTTGCTGCTATTATGAAATTTTTAATGTCATTTCTTCTTAAAAGAAACCCCACTTTTTCATATAACATACACAAAATATGTATTCTTAGAAACTTAACCTATTGGTTAAAAATGGAAATATCAATTCTCAACTAGTTGCTTTTCTTACATGATCCTAAGAACATGTAAGATCCTTAGGCTTCTAAGAGGCACAGCTGACTCGTATGAACACGTTTTGCAAATTAGGAAGAAAAAAACCTCTCTGGATCATCCCAGCCTACCTGTCATATAGCTTAAAACATCCTTAAGGACACTTTGTTAATTTGAATAAAGCCCGCTTGCTCAGAACAAATGCAGCCCTGCACTAGAGGACGCAGGTTGGGGATCAGATTTTAGGCGGGAATTTAGCCCCCACAAACTCCCTCAGCCATGCAGCTTATACAGTGAACAGCCTGGACACCCTCAATAACCCTGAGGTTTCTTTACTACATTAAGCAACTAGGCATCAGAAGAACCTGCAAAACACTGAAAGAAGTAGACTTCATCTAAATTGACCTACGGATAGTTTCAAAATCATTTTTTATACCCCTGAAATGATTTAACAGAATTCTAGTCTGTGGATGGAAGGGCTAAGCGTCAAGGTCGACCCACTAGAAGCTCAACCCTGCAACTGTAGATGGAACAGAAGCAGAAGACATTGTTTGGCTAGCCTAGGCAAAGCAGCAGAAGTAAAAATGACATTTGCCTAGTTAAACATTTATTATGTGCATGCATACCATCTGCCAGATTCCTGGAAAGTAAAAAGTGGAAGTAGAATATAGTCCCCGTTCTCAAGAATTAGAAAACTTAAAAATAAATAAATAAATAAAAATAAAAATAAATAAAAATAAATAAAAAAAAAAAAAAGAAAACTTGATGACATGGGTGAACAAGGAAAAAGAGGAGAAGTGGTAAAGTGAACAAAATTCATTGCTTCTTAACTGTCTTACTACTTTATTGGGCCAAATAAGGCTTCTGTGAATATACTTGGTGAATACCACAGGGTAACACACAATCATTGCTATATCTTGGGTACATAGTAGGGATGTGCATATTTGTTGACTGAGTTAGTGATGAATCCCACAGGAGTTATGAAGGGATATTCTCATTCTATAAGCCTCAATACTTAATGTGAACAAACTCTCTGGCTTAAATATATATTTGTATGAAATGGTGGAATTTAAAACTTGTACAATTTACTAGATATTGAAAGAACTTGGTATCTTTTAAAGAGATCTTACTGGAAAAGAGCACACAAGGTGATGTCAAAAATGCTTTGATGTAATGACCGCTTGTACCCAATTGTTTCCACAGACCATAAACAAGACTGAAGAATGTTCGTCTGAAACTTTGCCTTGAATGAAGAAACTTCATTGAACAGGAAGTTGGCTTCCAGTTTGCACAGGCGTCGATGGAATGCTTTTTTTTTTTTTTTTTTTTTTTACTTTACCCAGTGAAAACAAAGTGTTTTTATGTGCTGTGCAAATGGTTCCTTCGTGTGGTCTGACAGTTTATTTTCGCCATCTTTTTTTTTTAAAAGAAAAAAATCCCAGAAGAGGAAACAAACAAAAACCAACAACGAAACAAAATGAAGAAGGTTGACATTTTATCTAGAAGAACATTTGAATTCAGAATTTACCAGAAGATGTAGATAGATTTTTTTTTTTTTAAACGGAAAATCAGATGTCAAGAGGTGGGCAAAGCAGAAATGGAAACAAATTGTCTTCCTCAGTAACTAAGCTACTCTTTCTTTACCCCTTTTTGTTTAAAGCTAGTGGGTTGGTTTTTTATTTTATTGTTTTCCTAGAAATATTTAGGTAAGGTTTATCTTGAATCTTAATTGCCTTAATTTTAAGGACGTCAAAGGCTCTCGAGGCAAGCTGTCAACGTCTTGTTAAAAAAAAATTCAAGAAAGAATTGAAATATTGTGCCGGCTTTAACTGGTACAGAAGTTTAAGACTATGAGTTTTTAGGGTGAAAAAAAAACTGTACAGTTTAAAAGAAAATGTTTTTCTTCATTTGAAGAAAATTTGTTGATAAAAGAAACCATGGCAACTGCAAGAATTGGGAAAATGCTGGGACTTTTCATGAACTTTGTCTTAAGTGTTGAATCATTCTAGAAGGCTAAAACATTTTACGGTAAAGTTATTAATGTTGGTTTAAAAACAATTGCATTAGAAATAATGCGTGTTTGGAGGGCAGAATGCAGATTTTTTTTATTTACGAAGCGTGATCGCTAGCAAAGGCATTAGTGCTTTTTATCTGCAGTCTTTTTTATGAGCTTTACAAAGTTTTTAGTCAGCTTTGCTTGTCACATTGCAAAACCTAGCTTAAGAGCATTAAAAAAATTAAGTAGATAGGAGCTTATGGTCAAAAAGTGCAAAAAAAAAAAAAACAAAAAAACAAAAAAAGCAATAGATAGAGAAATTGTTGACAATTTCTGTAGTCTTTCCTAGTTGTGATCAAATTCAGCCTATGGATGGCCTATTTTATACCAAAGATGAAGTGGCACCCTATTGCAGTCCAGAAGATAGAGGTTGTTTTCCTTTTCTTCTCTTTTCTTTTTAAAAATTTTATTTGACCTACATGGCCGGACCAGTTCTTACTTTGTTGTTTGTTTAAACTACCTTCCACTGGTGTTTTACATACTGCAAAACCAAACAAAACAAAAAATGTTTTTTTTGTTTGTTTTTGTTTTTTAATGTGCATTTGTTGATACTAGCAGAAGCTTGCACCTGCTGTGTTCAGCAGTTTCAGCGCGAAGAAGAGTTCTGGATACCAACTGATAGAGCCAAAAGGCTTTATATTCATTCTGTGAGCTTTTCTGGTTCCTTACTAGCTCTCTAAATAGTGACACCTGTAATGATGGCCACCAATAAGCTGAGACACTTGTTTAACAGGTTGAAATTCCTTTCTGTGAACTTTGAACTAAAGATCCTTCCCGAACTGGTCTGAAAGGTCACTTGTCAAAAAAGCGTAGTGATATTCTGTTAAGTGATGAGTGGTCTCCTGAAAAGGTCTCATTGTATTTGTAACAATAGTCTTCCTTCTAACGTCCAACACCTCTAGGTTTTGTCTTCTCACCTCAGTCTTTGTTCATCCTGCCATGAACAGCCACCTTGATTCTGCAGTTGGGGAGGGGATATCTTCTTTTTGCCTCCTTTCATTGTATTTTCATACCCTGGTGTTGTCAGAAGAAGGACAAAAACAGACCTTTTTTTTTTTTTTTTTTTTTTTTTTTTTTCAGTTTTGCTCTCTGAGGCAAGTAGGACCAATAAGATTGAGGATTCTATTAGTGAAATTTAGGTAAGCTTTTAAGATGCTAGTTGACAATCAAGAAATTGTATGATTTATATCAATAAGAACCAAAAGAATTAGATCTGCTCAATCTTTAAAGCCAAAGTAGATATATTTGCATTGAGAATGATGCAAAACTTTGTCTAAAATGGATTAAATTGACTTAACAAACATCTCTGCATATTTGACTCATGGAATCCATGTTCAACCTGTATAGTTTCACCTGAACTTAAGACCGATGGAACTATGTTAATTGAACCATGCCCTAGAGTTGCTTTCTGAATGGATCATTGCAATCAGATGGGTGAAAGTCTTTTCACAAGCTAAATCCAAGAAAACTGTCTTAGTCCAGAAGGAAGAAGGAAATGCATGAAGTACACTGTAAAAGAAAACAGGGTAGGCTTTTAAAAACTGAAAAAACTTAAAAGGCAAATCATACTCCCTTTAGGTCAATATCAGTAATGAGTTTGGCTCATCTGAAATTGTCAATATTCCACTATTTATGACCTGTCAACAGAGGCCTCGTGTTGAAATGGGCTCTGTTTTCTTATTTGAAAATCCATGAATTGGAAGCTCAAGTCTAGAAAGTGACTCCCTATTTTTGCAATCAAATTAGAGGCAAAAATGTATCCAAGAAAATGTAGTAGCATGTGCTACAGAGAAATTCCCTCTGGTGACACCCATTCCTTAATGGTTTTCCATGATTTAGAGAGAATCTTAAATTTATACTTTCTTCTGTTCTGTCCTTCAGCTTCTCATGTATTTCAAGGGTGGCACTTAAGTTTTTTCTTTGAGAAGTGGGCTCCTGAGTCACAGGGGGTGGGTATAAGCGAACATGTATAGGAACTGTGCTTTTCGTTTCTCTTTTTCAGTCTCTGAACTCTTTGTATAAATAAGGATTATCCTGGGCATATTTCATTTGAATATGAAACAAACATGCTTTCTTTTGTTTCTGTAAAAAAAAAAAAACAAAAAAAAACCTTAATGTGATACAAAGAAAGTCTCATTTACGCAATCAACAATGAGGCTAAGAGGTAGCTACCATGTGGCTGATGAATGTGCCTAGGTAACTTCCTGTTTCTATTCAAAACTACTGCTTTATTTATACATTCAGAAACATTTTTTTCAACTATGAAATTTCAATGATCTCAATTTTTTTAAGCCACTTCAGGCGCAAGGAAATTACCTGTCATTTTATGTGTCCATGTGTTTTGTGTTTGGATTTTTTATATCATGCCATTCAAGAAAATATCTTATTGCAAATCAAAAAGGAAAAAAAAGAAGGAAAAATGGCACATGTTCAAATTTGCATCTGTCATCTTACCTAATGATTGTTTTTAAGAGTCAAGTCTGGGGGAATATAAAAAACATCAACAGGTAAGCAGCATTACATTATATGAAGAATAAAACAAATCAAAATATGTGTTCAATATTTGCAGACATCAAAATCCTAATTTAATCGCAATTGTTATTATGGTGATTCTAATCCTATTTAAGGCTTTTTTTTTTTTTTAAGTATTCTGGTTCGTCAGATTTCCAAACATTTATTCAGATTATTTCCATTTTTCCTTTAGACTTTAATTGTCAAGCCTTCTAAACATGAGGAAACAAACCAAAATCCCAATCCAAATGAGATCAATGTAATCTTACTTAAACTCTAGATACATGGTCAATGGAGGAATGGGTTTTCTCTTAATAATGATAAAGTTTTGTCAAGGGAGACAAATTATGCATAGTGACTCAATGCATGGCCATGTGTTCTAAAAATGTCTTGGGTCCTAGGTAAGCTAAAGCTAACAACCAGTAGGTGCTGGGGACTGTTTTTCCTTGAAGACTGGCATGTCACGATTGTTGCAAGTGACATAATATTCTTAAAAAAAGAAAGAAAGAAAGAAAAAGAAAGAAAGAAAGAAAGAAAGAAAGAAAGAAAGAAAGAAAGAAAGAAAGAAAGAGAGAAAGAGAGAAAGAAAGAAAATCCTCTACCTAAATTCAGTTTGGCCAGGGTTAGTTTTGTTGGTAAATTTCAATCATTCAGATGTTATCTCTATGCTTCACTTGAATCAGTTCTTCCTGTGACTTTAACAGATCTGCCACATTTGACAGCATACAAGACTCACTTCCACACATTCTAGTGAAAAACTACATGGTATTAAAAACACTCATGTTAGAGAAGGCAGGCTAAGAGCAGAAAAAGACTGGATGGAGCAGGAAGTTCGCTCTACCTGCAGAATACATCAACCTCTTGCAAAACTATGTTAAAATCATTTTAATTCATGTATGACAAAAACAGAGTAGCTTTTTTTTTTCTAAAAAAAGGTTAATTTGAATATTTGAGATGTCTATTCTATACCTATATATATTTTACAGTGGCCTAAAATCCCCATTAATGAAGAGTGAGATTTGGTTGAGTAGCACTTTTGCAGCACTTCATGATTCAGAAGTTTCAATGGACTGTCTAGACAGATTATAATGTTAGTGAGAAACGAAAAATACATTTGACAACTGAGTCTCATTTGTACTTTGCGTGCATGAACCACTGTAGATGAGCTGATAAGCAGAGAGAAATTCTTAAGTGGGTTTCAGTGGTAAATGTTTTTAGATGATATCAAATCAAATAAAGGGTAATATTTATTTGTGTGGGTAAACAACATTCAGCACATTTGAAGAATCACACTTCCTAACAAAGTTAAACATGTCTTAGAGCCTTGATCTATGTTCTCATCCACAGTAGGGAGTGAAAGATGAGACTTTGGTTTTTGTGTTATTGTGCCTGGCATCCTTCAAAATTTTGAGCTTACCGAGAACTGACAGCATCTCACTCCAATCTGAGGGACTAGCAGAATTTAAACAGGCTCATTGATTCTGTACACTATACCCTTCCTGTGACAGAGTGATAATGGGATTTCATTAATGAATCAATTTGTTACACATGACATCCACTGAGGTATTGGAAGTCAGTTGAGTCTAACTCAAATTTAACATTTCTTACCCAATATTCTTAAATATGAAATCGCTCCCTTAATCCAAGTGTCCTTGGTCATGGCTGTCCTTTGTGGACTGCATGGAGTCCAGGACAGTACAGAACTAAATACAAGATCCCTGAGTTGCCCCCAAAATCTTTTCTCATGTGAGGCAGGGGAGCTTACCCCAGATTGGTGGTTTTGCTTCTCTTTCAGTTTATACCCCAATACATATGCTCCCCGTCACACAAATAAAGGATGGATAGCTTCTCAATGAGCATTTCTTTGTATTTCTGAAAGGAAAAATAATATTTTAAGAAATGCTTCTTCCTCTAAGGAAGCTTTAAAGCTGGAGCAGAGGTGAGATCAAGCTTGGAGTCTGTAGGAAGAACCTCTAGGCCACAGAGTCACACTTTTCTTCCATTTTATTCACTCCAGTTAGTAACTTCCCCAATGACTGAGTCTTGCAGAAATACAATCACTCTCAATTTTTGAAGGGCTATCTACTTTGTAGATTTGTTTTGTCTTCTCTTTTCAACTGTTAGGTCTTGGGCTCTGTTTCCTTTTATTAGCATTTCACCCTGAGGATGGAAAAGAAACATTTGGAAATCAGATTCAAATCAGTCTGTTTCTTTGTTAAGTCTCGATTTATCGAAGAAGTTTAAAATCATTGGTAAAACTGTCAGTGCATTATATACCATGGCTTTTTATTAGCCATAGTGTCTCTTTCCCATTCATTGCAAATAATTGAGAGTTGGCTGTATTCTTGCAAAAACAAAGGGGGTAGGGGGGAAACCTGTAGCAAAGTATTTGGCTTCCCTCAAAAGAAAGCTGTTTTGGTTTCGTTCACTATTGACATTTTAACCAGAAGAAAATGTCAACTCAAAATTGAGTTATGAGAATATAATAGCATCTCTTGGTTAAATATACACTCTTGTCCCTATCTTAAATCTTTGGCAAGAAAAATGCTTTGTTTTTGTTAATTTTTTTTTTGTTTTGCATCACAGTAATAAGGGTGAATGACCTTGACACTCCAGTGGATTTTTTCTGATCATTTCAAATTAAGTAGTGTCCAAAGTGTAACTTTAGTGTTATGCTTTGTATTTTAAACCTTCTGGTCTTATATTATTAAGAAAGATGCTCTGTCTGCCTCCCCAAAAAAATGTCATTTCGTCATATATGAAGAAGTGAGTTATTTCATACTTTTCAGGAGCTATAAAAACTATTTCAAAGAGACACTTGAATAAGTTTTTTCCATTCTTGAAATTAATGCTTCCACTTATTTAAAAAAAGAGAAATATAATTGGGATCTTAATTTAAAAAAAAATACACATAAAAGTATACTTGCTATGAAATACCCAGTTTCTTTTTAAAAAAAAAAATGGGACACAGCTTTTTAAAAACCATTGTTTTAGGCCATATTTGACTTCATGGAACTTATGAAACATCATTCAAATTTAAACTTTATTTAAGAGCATTTTGTACCGCTGTCTCTGTCATGGAAAGTTCTGTAATTCTATGGTGTTTCTGGTTTTATTTTTAATTTTTTCATCTGTACCACAGTCAAATTAGCTACCATTTCCCCCATTCCTTGGGCTTTCTGTAGATCAGTGGATGTTAGGTTTAAACTTCTGTTTTCTTTGATGAAGCTTTCAATAAAAAATGAAAATAAAATCAATCAGGTAGTCTGTTGTGTTTTTCTTCACTGTTCCAGAAATGGGTTGAGGGAGGGACCAGTGGGAAGGAGTAGTTTCTGTATTTAATTGGGTATACTGCTGGCTTCCCGTAGAATGCCAGAAGCAGCAGCAGCAGCAGTAGCAGCAGCATACTATCCTTGGTAACAAAAACTAGGAGAGGAGAGAGCATTCCATCCATGCAAGAGGCTGAGAAAAACTCGAGTTAGGGGCTTTGGTGGGAAGAGACCCTTTAGGTCTTCCTAACCTCACACATGTTTCCTTGTCTTTATGCTTCAGAGATAGTCCAGTTCCTGTCTCCAAACATGCCTAAAATCTACCAACAACTTGAGACATCTTTTGTAAAGGCCAGGAGACAGAGTTATACATGAAAATTTTCTTTTGACACCTTGACTCTATAAGGATTAAAATCCAAGTCAACCAAAATCAAAAATATCCATTCATCAAACTATGGAGGACTGTGGTAAGCAAACAGCAGAAATTAGATTTCTCTGGTCCAGGATCATCTAAGGTAACTGGGAGCTCTTATTCAAGGGCCACAAATATTCTGTGCCAAAGTATGTATTTGTTGTTGTTTGTCAATATTTAATTCTGTAGAAAACAAAGGAGATAAATGAAATTCATACAATGTATTAAACACAACAAAGAAAGTAAACTTTAAGACATAAAATAAGTAGAGCAGATGAGTGTGAACAAAAAGAGAAACCCGAAGATGAAGAAAACATTATATAATGCACTAAATATACATGAAGCACCAAGTATTCATGATATGCTAAATACACATAAGAAATATGAGGCACATTTTTGAGGTCTTCACTTGGTCACCCTTTGGTGCCCATAGCAACTTATCGGGCTAATTAGTGAATTTCAATTACTTGTCCTTGCTTCTCTCAAAAGGAACATTTTCACTGGCTCCTTCCTTCTGTGGCCTGTCTTGCTTGCTTTTCAACTCTGATCTCTATAAAACACAATTAGTGGAGAAGGATGATGTAGCACAAGGAGAGGCAAAATACATGAACATTGCAGAGCTTTTGGCTGTGTGGTCCTTCTATTCTTCTTGAACGCTACCCTGAATGAGTTAACCTACCCAATGGCTTTCACCTTGCTTCTGGCCATGGATTTTAAATAGATTAAGAAGTCCTTTTAGCATCTTTATTTGACCTGTGAACCCTTCTGTTCCATGACCTCTAGTATAACTTGCATGATAATATATATAAAGGCTACAATTGTACCAAGGTCATTTCCCACATGACATCTTCATGCTTTATACCACAAGCACCCAAGAAAAAGCTAGCCAACCAGTTTCAGGCTCTGAGAACATATTGTATATATATCTTTCCTCCGTGAACACCAATTTACGTTGTACTTCCTGGCAGAAGAAGTTGGAAGAGAAACTTAGAAAAATGGAATTATTGGCAAGTATAAGAAAATAAGAATTGGAATTAAGACCTTGAAATTAATTTTACTTATGTCCCATCAGAGTTCTTTTTAGAGCAATGGTTCTTTTTTTGCTGTTTGTTTCTCAGGAATTACAGACTTTTAAGAAGTGATGCCAGCACCACTACCCATATGCCTAACATGTTCACTAAGTTTCAGGATGCTTGGGAACTGCCTGAAACATATCCGTAGACTTCTGCTGAAGAATCCTTAGTTTCAAGACATAAAGATAAGAGAAAACCAGAGAGTGAAGAAACAAGCTACATTTACAATGGTGTCCCTTGTTTATAAAATAACCATGATCTGTTAACCTCATATCTATGTATTTTTTACTGTTTTATAATTTATTCTAAGAAGTGAGTACTTCTCCAACTCTCAACAGTTCCCACAAAATTCACAATTGATAATACTTTTATTTTTAAGGGATACTGAGAAAGATTATTCTTTTCATTGCTTTCCAAAGTTAGTCAAGTGAAAAGTAATATAGCTCAAACTCAACCTTAGAAGATTTGGTTATTTTTTGAATTTCCGTATATGAGTGTCATTTACAATAATGATGAAAAAGTCTCCCATATATCAAAGGCTGTCTTTTCATTTAAATACTGAGAAACAGAGGGAGTAGCCTACTGTTAGGATCTTTCTCCCACCCTTCTGAGATTGCAGGTGACTATCCCAATAAAGCAGTCAACAGGTGGTACTGTGGACTTAGTCTCCAGTGGATTCCAAACCCACATCCCAGAAATCCGCATTCCTAAACAGAAACAGAAATATGAGGTATGGCTCTAAGAACAAGGTCGCCATCACTGAGCCTTCACTATGTGCCAGGAACTGTAACAGCTGGCTACATACTTGAGGCCATACAAGCCTCAAAAGACTGCTCTGAGGTAGGTGCTACTGCTACCTCCATTTTTTAGATGAGGCTTGGAAAGTTAGAGACCTTACCATGGACCTACTACAACCAGGAAGGCCTAGAGTGTGCTTTTAAAAACAGATCCAGGGTCACTTGGGTGGCTCAATCAGTTGAAGTGGAACTCTTGATTTTGGGTCAGGTTATATCTCAGGGTTGTGAGATTAAGCCCCATTGGGTTTCCCCCTTAGCACAGATTTTGCTTGAGATTCTCTCTCTACGTCTCCCTCTGCCCCTCCCCCCCACCACTCATGCACTCTTTATAAACAAACAAACAAATAAATAATAAAAACAAATCCAAAATGTCAACCCCTGAGTTCTAAGGTTTTCTCTTATGCAATGACTTTGGGAAATGCCAACGCGGAAGGTAATTTTGCTTTCAATGTTTTTTTCAAATGTTTATTTCACTTGGCCTGAGATTTTTGTCAGCTCTGTAGAGGAGGGCATTTGATGTTTGTTCTAATCACTTTGGTCACAGAAACCCAACACAATTCACATTTTCCATCCCAGAAATAACTTGCTGTTTCAATCATCTCTGTGATTTGTTCTGGAAAAAAAGGATGTATCTACCAAATAGATAAGCATAACTTTTCATTGACTCATTCATTTAACAGTGCCTGGTGCATGAACATTCCATAAATATTTTAATGATAAATAGAGTAGACACGGTACTTGTCTACGGAGATGTCATATTCTAGAAGGCTCTGGTTTATGACAACATTGTAGCATGAAATAAGATCAGGGAATTTTGTGAGCAATATGTTTTACCTCCCATGGCTTGATGCAAAGTAGATGGAAAACTTCCTGATGTGAATTCAATCATGTCTTCTCCCATCCACACGTGTGATAGGTCTTCCAACCCCCTTGCTGTTGCCTCTTCCCTAATTTGGCACCTCAGCAGAGTGACTGGACATTTCACTGCTACCCTCTCCCCAAATCATCTGGGCCATTCAACTCTTTTGACATTAAAGAGAGTGGAATATGCCATTCTGAGCTGCTCTGAGCTGTTGCATATTCCAACTCTAGTAGTGTAGCAAGATTTCTTTTCCTTTGGTATACCCACATTTCTTGGTCATGCTGCTTCAAAGAATGAAGATGTGGACCAGAGGAAGAGTGGTGGGAAGCAAAGCAAAGTTTATTGAGCAATAGTACAAAACTCTCAAAGAGGGAGGGGACCCTAGAGGGTTACCACCAGAGTTTCGAAGTTTAGGGGTTTTTATGAGATTGTTGGTGGGCTGTTTTAACCTGATTAACTCTCCATGCACCTGTCACCCAATCAGGTTTTTGTCATCTACCTATCATGTGGGAAAGGGTGGAGAGATCCTTCCAGGGTGATGTAGAATCCTTTTAAGGGTGGCTTCCTCTTAGGGCAGGGGCCCTTGTCCTTGCCTGCCTTTCTTATAACTAGGCTTCATTAGTAGCATCTATTATTTACTACCACTGACCTTTTCACAACCATGCAGGATAGGTGCTGCCACATTTTAAACATGAGGAAACTGAGGCCTTGAAAAGTTGTAAGACTTGGCCATGTTTTCAAGATGCAGATGCGTGATCCAAGCTCAGAATCTGCTAGATACAAAGCCAAAGACTTTTACGTCGTGCTGGATCCACTGATGTGACTTGAGAGGACACATTATTGATCCATAATAACTTTTCTATTATCTGACCTTTGACCAATATAATTTTATTATCACGGGTAGATCACAAAATATCAGATAAAGTGCTGAACAAGCAGTGAAAAGATCTTGGATCCTCACTTTAGGCAAACTCTTTGCTAAACATGTTTTCCCCTCTCTCTAAAATTCATCTTTATCCATCAAAACGCACACCTTTGTTCTGGACTTTCTGTTTGTTTATTTTTTAACAACAACAACAATAGGATGATTTATTTAAAGCATAGCACACTCCCCATCACTTCCTAATAGGATAGGAGGAGAAAAGAATGACCCTACAAGTGTCATTTGGTCCAAGGCAGAGCTCCATGCCTCCTGAGATAGCAGACTCATTGCCCTCAGAGCCCCATGCCCAGAGTCAAGCTGAACGCACCAAGAGGCCAGCCACAGCCTTCAAGCTTCCCATCTGTAGCTGTAGCCAGGCTCTGAGTCACCAGAATGCTTTCCTCATGGGGCGATTGACATGTCTGTAGGTGTCACATAATAAAACAGGAGATCACTCTGTGGAATTTATTGTTCTGTAGAAGATTTACCCCCAACCTTCACACCAAATTCTGATCAGCAAGGACCGCTCTTCCTCTGTTCACCAGCAATGCCACCATTTGAAGAGATTGCCAACCCTACCTCCATACTCGTTTCTCTCTTGGTCTTTACTAATTGCTCCCATCCTCACCTAAGATGAGAAGGAATCCAGGGACTTGCTCAGGTTCACAGGCTGAGAGGAAGAGCCCAGAGAGCTTAGGAAAAAAATGCCCTTCCTTCTGTTCCCTTCAAAATATTTTTGTAGAGATCTTTGCCAAAAAGTTTTCTGGTCCATTTCCAGTAAGTTAGTTTTAGATTTGGGGGGATGAACAAACACCGAGGAAGGCAGCCTTTCCCATAAGATACTAGGTTCAAAGATACAGGGTGTGAGGAAGGGGAGTATCAAAGTCCACGTTGCTTTCTTCATCAGCTCTTCTAGAAAGCTTCAGAAGATGGACACTAGGAAGATCCCACCTTCCCTAAGCCATTGATGGGACAGTTCCTAAAGTTCTACTGTCATGGACTGATCACTTTTGACAAAGTCACAATGAAAGAGACAAGAAAATAGAAAGGGCATCTCTAAAGGAATATTTTTTGAAAGCATTTGTTTCTTTAGTTTGAGAGAAGGAGAGAGAGCACAAGCAGGAGGGACAAAGGGAGAAGGAGAGAGAATCACAGGCAGACTCCATGCTGAGTGTAGAGCCCAATACAGGGCTCGATTTTATGACCTTGAGATCACAACCTGAGCTAAAACCAGGACTTGGATGCTTAACCAACTATGCCACCCAGGTACCCCTTTAAGGGAACATCTTGCCTAAGCATAAAGGGTTCTGAGTAGGGTCCAAAGATACTGATGTTTGGTACCAGAACTATTTTTATGATGAGCTTGGGGCACCTGGGTGGCACATTCAGCTGAGTGTCTGACTCTTGGTTTTGGCTTAGGTCCTGATTTCAAGGTCATGAAATGGAGTCTCCATCAGGCTCCCCAACAAGCCCCACATCAGGCTCTGAGTTTGACATGGAATCTTCTTGAGATTCTCTCTCTCCTTCTGCCTCTGTTCTTCTCCCCACTAGCATTCTCTCTCTCAAAATAAATTTTTAAAATCTTTTCAAAAATAAAAATAAAATGAAGAACTTGTAAATGGAAGAAAAGACTAGAGACAAAAATTAAGACATGGAACAGAACTCATAGATTGGGTAAAGGATCATTGTGGCATTGATATTTGTTTATGTTACACCCTTCTCCAAGTTTCTCACGAAACCTGAACTAGCTGTGCCATACTGTCAGCTCTAAGTGCAGGATTGGGCGGTCATTTACTAATACTCCTTCTAAAGATACTCCTATTTGCCTCAATCAGAATGATGTTAATGGGAATATACTTAAGAGGGACAAGAGAGCTGAGGGACATTCTGGTCCACCTCCTCACTGACATGAGTCCAGATGATGGCATGATTGGAGCAACTGAGACAACAGTGTAGCACCTGAGGGTAGATAGTGTGGGCTGTAGAGATGGGGAACAACAATCCAGTGACTGCAGGCCAGCTGGTGGAAGCTGACTTGGGAAGGGTGGGTGGACACTGGTTAGTTTTAGGTCTTTTGTGTTCCAGGGAAGCGCCAGGAACCTCAGACATGATAATACCCGCTTGCCAGACCCTCTGCAAGAGGAATGTCCTTTTCCATGAACTCTTCCAGACCTCTGGGGAAAGTCCAGGCTTCTAGACACTTTTGTGAGTGTCATTTAAATAGACTAATAAGGGGCACCTGGGTGGCTCAGTGGTTGAGCATCTGCCTTTGGCTCAGGGCAAGATCCTGGGGTCTTGGGATTGAATCCCACATTGGGGTTGCTGCAGGGAGCCTGCTTCTCCCTCTGCCTATGTCTCTGACTCTCTCTTTGTATCTCTCATGAATGAATACATAAAACCTTTTAAAAAAATAGACTAATAAAATGCAAAGTCCAAGGATGAACTGCCATGCTACTGGAGCTCAAGAACCTTACTACCTTTGGGCAGCAGACAGAAGAAGCATAGAGTCAGAAAACTCAGCACTACTTATGATTCCAGAGCTTTTGCCCATGTGTTGTGTGATATCCATCTCTGTGTAGGTTTGATGATTAGGGAAGGCTCTGATAAACCTTTTCCTGAAGAAGAAAAGTGATTAATTGGGCTCTCCTAGAGCCATGGTTCCACAAGGTAGCAGAGGTAGAAGTAAGCTAAGATGCATTGATGGTGGCAAGCCATGATGGCTCTGACCTGTTGGTATGCTTTAGTCACAGGAAAGTTGAGGGCCGTACATGCCAGAGGTCTCTGAAATACCTTACTGTATGGTGGAGGCCTTCTCCAGGCTCACTATGATGGCCCAGTTGTACACTTTTCCAGGGTGCCCATAACACATCAGCTGAATGCTAGATACAACTCCAGCATGTACCACAAGGGACATCCTAGGACCTACAGCTTCCTCTGCTGTTTGCCAGGGGCTTGTTCTAATAGCTTCCCAACCAGGCAAGGAGGGGCTTCAGCCAGGAGGGCAATAGAAGGCTTCCTTGCCTTTACCATTTGGACCTTCTGATCCATAAAAGGCACCAGTCTCCAAAAAAGGAATCTAAAGATGCTGAGGAGGACCATCTTGAAACGCTTGATGTTCAGCCACATGCTCCAGCGCCAGCCCAGAGAATATCACTCTGATCCTTTCCTTCATACAGGCAACCACATGCTGGCTCCACCATCACAAAGGATAGGGCAAGGAAGGAAGGTGAATGAGCATGTCCCTTCCTCAGGCAGGGTCTCTTTGGCCAATGAAAGTTTCCTAATATGACCTCTTTGCATCAAAACAAATGCAAACAGCAGGCAAGACAAGGCTGCATATCCCTCCTGCTCTACAAGGCTGGGAACTCAGAGGCTGAGGTAATTTAAATGGAGAAGCCCATTCCAGGACCTGTTCCCTTGCTATACCCACTAGGATTAAAAAAAAAAAAAAAAAAAAAAGCTTTTTGTTTGTTTGTGTGTTTGTTTGTTCTTTATTGTTTTCTCTTATGGGGAGATGGGTCTGATGGAATTTTTGGCAGAGGCTTTTGTTCCTGTCACCCCAGCCAACACCATGATGGACAAAGATTTGTCAAGATTCTCCTCCATCTTCTCTCTTAGGGTTCTAGGAGGAGAAGCATTCAAGAAGATGCAAATCCCATTATACCTGCATTTCCAGGGGGACCACACTCTCACACTAGCTCACATGGTCTTTAGCAACACATTTTGAATGTTTAACTGAATACTAAAGGGTGGATGTGATATACTGGGTTGAAAGGTGCTCCACTCCATTCTCAAAAAGATACATTCAAGCCCTCTCCCCCAGAACTTGTGAATGTGACCCTATTGGGAAATAATATCTTTGATGTAATTGAGTTAAGATGATATTGTACTGGATTAAGGTAAATTCTAAATCCAATATGGTTGGTGTCTTTATAAGAAGAGGGGCATTTAGGCACAGAGATAACACACAGAAGGAAGACAATCATGTGAGGACAGAAGCAGCAATTGAAAAGATGAAGCTACAAGCCAAGGGATGTGGAGGATTGCCAGAAGTCACCAGAAGCTGAGAAAGAGACATGGAACAGATTCTTCTGCAGAACCTCAGAGGAGCGTGGCTCCTCAGACTTCATTTCAGACTTCTAGCCTCCAGACCCATGACAAAATAAATTTCTATTGTTTCAAATCACTGAGTTTGTGGTGCTTCATTACAGCAGCCCTAGCAAATGAAACATCCAGAGAATTAGTTCCAAGCAAACAGATGAGCCAGTCCTGGTTTCCCTAGTAGGTACCCATTCTCCCAGATTTTTCTTTAGTTGGGTATCCTGTGACCCAGTTTGCTGGTGGATTTAAGGAGAATCATGAACCCTGAGCCTGTCCAACATTTTCAGTGCCGAGAGTATGGGAGCTTTCCAGCTCTTTACATATCTGAGCTGAAACTGGAATCCTCAATTATGTTCATTTTTAATTTCAAAACCTTAAGCAGTTTCTTAAATCAGACATTGTACTCCAAGGCTAATTAGGAACAGACAAAAAGAGAAGACTTTTGGCTTTCCTAAGTGGCAATTTCTCTATTTCTCCACTGTCTTCCCATCTTTCCAAGCTTAAAACAAAACAACAAAAGGAAAAATGGCACAGGATAAAGAGCTCTAACTGTCCTGCTCTCCATTGTCTTGTGTGGGTGTTGATGAAGTCAGCCCTCTCCTCTGGGCAGGACAAGTGGGGGAAGACCACTGCCAATATTTCTGTTGGGAACAGCCCATCTTGAGATGATTTTTTTAAAGATTTTATTTATTTATTCATGAGAGACACAGAGAGAGGGGCAGAGACATAGGCAGAGGGAGAAGCAGGCTCCCTGTGGGGAGCCCAATGCGGGACTTGGGACCCTGGAATCACACCCTGAGCCAAAGGCAGATGCTCAACCACTGAACCACTCAGGTGTCCCACTGAGATGACTTTCTTGCTACATCTAACTACTGCATTGGGAGTCATCATGGCAGGGAAAGTAAAGCAAAAACCAGAAGTCTATTGACTACTGCGGGTACCTTCCAACTGTAATTGGGGACACACTCTGTCCAACTCTGTATACCCATCCCTGCTATAACCAAAGACTCGTACCTAAAATCTCAGAAATATTTCCCCTCCAAAACTTAACAATTTTTTCGGCATTCCCATTTCTGATCTCCAGTTAGATGATCACAGAAGTAAATTTGCCTCATATAGTCTGATGAATTAAAATGAATGGCAGTTTAATCATCTTCACACACGCCCATCCATAGTCAGAAACAAGATGTTTACTCCACATCTAAATAGGAAATGGACCTAAAAACATGAAGTAATAAAAACAAGCTGTCTCTAGTGAGTGAGAATCCCCACTACATCCCTCTCTACCACAGCAGTGGAGGCAGAGCCAGCAGTTAAAAGTGCTGACTTTCAGGTCACAGGGCCTGTCTTTGAACCTCAGATCTCCATAATTAAGTTTTGAAAACCTCGTTTTTCTCATTTTTCAGGTGAGTAAAATAATAGTACCCATCTCATATGGGTTTCAGGAAGGTTAAATTTCAGGAAGGTTAAATTAATTGGTACACGTAAAGCATTGAAAAATATGACTGGTACATGGTAAGTACTCAGCAAATGTTAGGTACTGTTATTTTATTGAAGCTTGGCCATATGTATACCTCGCTCAGTTACAAATCTGTCTGCAGTAGTCCTGAGTTCTGTTCCCTGTGGTCCTAAGACTCAGCCCTCTGTTAGTCACCAGTCTATGAGTGCTGCTTGCCTCCTACCACACACAGCTGAAACCTGGTGTCGTCTCTGTTGATACTTCCCACTGTCTCATTTAGGGAGTTGGATCCTGTCTCAGCAGGTATCAACACTTCTGCTGTTTGAATGAGTTTCCTGTATTTCCTTATTCAATTATTTCATAAAACTCCTATTTATATTTCCCCCAGTGTGTTGCCTTTCTGTCTTTGTATCTTTGGCATTCTCATTTCGGATTTTTGTTTCATTTAAATTTTTTTTCTAATTATTCTGATTGTTCATAATTGTAATAGAGAATTCGGAAAAATGCACACTGATTTTTGGAAGAGAATAAGTACCTACCACACATTTCACAGCAGAGAAATGTATTTTCTCTGACTCTTTGATTTTCTATATGTAATTTTAAAAATACAAATTTAGGATTGTACCAGGCAATTCTGTATAATTTCTTTCATTTATATTACGAGGACTTTTACTATATTATTTTCAATTGCACCATTTTAAACATTGAATTAGATTTCCTTAAATAGACATACTGCAATCCACCAATGGTTTTCATTAATAAAGTCAGAAAAATATGATAAATTGAACAATGTATTGTTGTATTGTATTGAACAATGATGGGTAATTTACTTTTGAGAAGCTGCATTTTAAACTACTTAAGTAAAAAAAAAAAAAAAAAAGTCAGCTTACCTTAGCAATACCCAGAACATTGCCTCCTGTTACTTTAAGCTGCTTACATTTATTGGCCATTGCACTCAGACTCTGGTTAAAGATTTCAGGTTCAAAAAGGAAAAAAAAAAAAAAAAAAGAGACTTGAGATGGTGTATGGTGAGCTATACTCAAGGTTTTTTTTTTTTTTCTTTACTCCATTTTGATGATGTTTTATTTTCTTTAAATGTGAGACAAACAGGTAAAATTGAATGTCAAAGAGTTTGTATTTTGATCTTGGGCTGTAATTTTAAACTAATGAGAGATGGTTATTATTTAGTAAATAAAAAAAGATACAGAGCAATGTGCGGTATGCTACAAGCTGAGTTGCAAAAAGGAAAATCTGTATATGTGCGTATGTGTGTTTTGATATGTGGTTTTTATTTTCCTTTTGCATTTGTTACATACCCACAGCCACACTCACCCTCACAGGAATAGAATGCCTCTGAAAATAGTCACAAGAAACTCATCATTGGTTTGTTCTACAGGAGAAAACTAGTTTTCTAAGGAGATTTTTCAATCTGTGCCCTAATATCTTCTGCATTTTTATTTTGTGAGCAGGTTACCTCTTAGAAAAAAAAAAAAACTAAGTAAAATAAACACTGATGAAAATTTTTAAAGAGTAAGAAAGAGAGGAATATTTATTTTGAGCGGAATGTTTTTGAAATAAATATACATCTAGATTTTGAATTCTCCAGTCCTCTGCAATGAAATGGTGCAACTGACAAGAGCAAAGCATTATTTAGGGTTTTTGTTTTATGAGTGTCAGTGATCTCTTTAGCATTTGGTAATGTCCTCTCAGAAAATGTTTTTAGAGGCAAATAAAATATAGAAGAAAATAAACTAAGAATATTTGAAAAAAATTAAATATTTTAATTTAAAAAATGTTACAGTAATGTAAGAACACTTTTATTAAATACCATAAATATGATTTAGTGACATGTCTAATGATTCCTTGGAATTTTTTTAATGGTATTTAAAAAAAAATATTTATTTATGATAGTCACAGAGAGAGAGAGAGAGAGGCAGAGACACAGGCAGAGGGAGAAGCAGGCTCCATGCACCGGGAGCCCGACGTAGGATTCGATCCCGGGTCTCCAGGATCGCGCCCTGGGCCAAAGGCAGGCGCTAAACCGCTGCGCCACCCAGGGATCACTTCCTTGGAATTTTGAATTGTCTGCAACAATTGTAATGTAGGGCTATGAAATTATAAATTCCATTGGTGGCATAATACTCCTAACAGTATTGTGGTTTGTTACTTAGAATCATAATTGAAGGGAATGTTATATTTCTATTGGATATTAGTAAAAGTAAATAAATATATTTTTCCATCACATTCAGACTCCCAAAATAGTACCCCTAGACTTTCTTGGTGGGGGGTGGTATGATGAGAATCCCTGTCAGTGGAAAAAAAGTAATAACTTTGGATTAACCTCCTGAACTAAAACATAGTGTAAAGACTATGATGGACCACTAAGCCAGTCTGATAGAGTCCGACGATTTGCTATAGAAGTGATGTCTGAGGTAGCTCTTAGAGGACAAGCAAGAATTTGCCAGGTGAGGAAGAACCTGGGTGGCTCATTCTGTTAAGTGACGGACTTTGGCTCAGGTCATGATCTCAGGGTCCTGGACTCAAGCTCCTCATGGGGCTCCACACTCAGTGGGGAATCTGCTTCTCCCTCTCCGTCTGCTCTCCCCTTTCCCTCACTCATGCTCACATTTTCACTCTCAAATAAATAAATAAAATCTTATTTTTTAAAAAGGAATTTGCCAAGTAAGTAAGGAAAGAAAAGAACATTTTGGGAGATGGAAAGGCGTGAGCCACAGCAGAAGAATGTGGAAACCTGTGGAACAGCAGTACATGTATCTTTTGAGCATAGCGTCGAGAGGGGGGAGATGAGATTGGAGAGGAGGACAGGGCTATGCACTGGAGAACCTCATGAGCATTGCTGAAGGACTTAGATTTTATTGGGTAAGCAATGCGAGCTGCCAAAGTACTGAGGGGATGTCACAGGGTCTGGTTTATGTTTTCTATTGAGTACTTCGGCTACATTATAGAGGATGGGTTTGAGTTGGTGGGAGACCAGAGAAAAGGTTGTCTGTGTAGGCATGTTTGGTAATGAAATAAGGATGATTTTTTAGAATGAGGACAAAGAATGGAAGTGAGAAATACTTAACATGTGTGGTAGATTGGGTCGGTCATTGTTTCCTAACTTTGTGCTTTCTCTGTTTGCAAATTACACATCAATAGTATTTGCCATGCGTTATTGTGCTTTGCACTAGAAGCAAAGTATATTTCCCACCCTTCAACTTGAGTCTTGGCCATGTAATTTCCTTTGGCCAGTAGGATATTAGTGAACAGAGGTTATCAACAGAGGTTTAAAATGTGATTGTGCATTTCACCCTCTTGAGCTTCTTTTATCACGAAACATACCATCAGCAACTTTGAGGTCCAGGTGGATGAGAAACATGTAGAGCATGCCTGACTCTCACTCTCAGTCTGCAGCCAGGCCCAGCTGCCTTGCAGTCAGAAGGAGAGCCTCCCCACTAAGTCCAGCCTAAATCAGCAGAACCACAGTCACCCTGCACACCCATAGGAATGAGATGTTCTGGGGTTTTTGTTTTGTTGTTGTACAATACAGTGATGAATAAAGATATAAAGTTAGAAGGTTTCAGTGGCTCAGTGACTAAAAGTTGAGTAAGACTCTCCAGGTTCTGATTGGGGTAACTGGAGGTATAATGGTTCAAAAACTGGGACTAGTGAATTAGTGGAAGAGAAACAGCTTTTGTGGCAATATAGCAGTGTGATCAGTATAGCACATTTCAGCTCAATGAAACTCTTGTTGGGGCATGTAGGTAAGAAAATTAGCAGACAGTTGCATACATAGCCCAAAACTTGAGAAGATATCAAGGTTGAAGATAGAAAAGAATAATTCATTAGGTTATAGATGGTAGTTAATAGCATGGGATTGAACAAGGCTCAGGGAGAGAATGAATAATGAACCTACTACAATTGGGCCAAAGAAAGAAGAGTGGGCACTCGACACTTAAACCTGAAGATAGTAAAAGGAACCAATAAAAGAAGCTGAGAAGAAATTGTTTGTAGCTAGATGTAGAAACACAAAAAAATTACAGAAAATAAGAGAGTAATGAGTTTCAAGATATAGAACAATACTAGTTAATACTGTTGTCATGAGTTTGTATAGAAGCCAGATTACAAGTGGGCTGACTAGCAACTTTGAGAGGGAAATCTTACTTTTGTCAGAAATTTTTCCTTAAATTAGGAATGCTATCTCAACCATAAGCAGGTCTTAATGCAATGGAGTAGCATATTTAATGGAAAATAGTTTCCTAATTAATGCAGTAGCATATAAAACAGAGATTTGTTTCCTCCATTAAAGTCCATTTATAATTTTTTAAACAAAATTTTATGGATTACTTTCAAACACTACATATGAAATAAAATCTGTCTTCAGGCTCTTACATACATAATATCTAATTCTCAAAACAATCATGAAGGTAGAAGTAGCAGATGAATTCACATTCGAACTCAGACTTTAAATTTGGCACCAAATTCCGTCATTCCTTCAGCTATATTACATCATATTGGTAATGGCTACAAAGTGGAATATCAATTATGTGTGAATATGCTTCCATGTCTGAGTATCTCGTGAGCCCATTTGATCTATGAGAATCACTTTGGAGATTATTGAAGGCAGACAAGAGCCTCTTGGCAGTAACTATCTTTTATTGCATCTGTTAAGCAGAAATTTAGGTAATCTAGTATCAAAGTGTGGCAAAACGTGTTTCTAGCTCTGTTTTAAGCCTTATTATGCTTTGCCTAAAGGTTTAAAAATATTATGTTCCAGGAAAACAGGATTTAATTGAAAGCTCCCTAATAAAATGAATTCAGTCAGAAGCAATTTGTAAAAGTTGTTGAGAGACTGTGGTGTTTGCATTTATAAGTGCCGAAATTCTGACAGAGTTTTGAGTAGAGAGCAAAGAGTAGGAGAGTCAAGAATAGGAAAAATAATATTTCCACTTTCTTTCATAATAATTTTGTGACTATGACAATGCATTTTTTGATAATGAGCCACCACACAATGACAACAAATGCTAGAATATAGATATATGATTGTGTTCATCCTTCTCTGTATTTTGCTTTAGAATATCTACATATTATTTTTTAAAAATCCATTACAATTTCCTGAGTTCTTTTTTTTAAATATTTATTTATTTATTCATGATAGATGCACAGAGAGAGAGAGAGAGAGGCGCAGAGACACAGGCAGAGGGAGAAGCAGGCTCCATGCAGGGAGGCCGCCGTGAGACTCGATCCTGGGTCTCCAGGATTGCGCCCTGGGCCAAAAGCAGGCGCTAAACCGATGAGCCACCCAGGGATCCCCAATTTCCTGAGTTCTACTTAAAAGAACAATTTCTTTCTATTTAGTCCTACATGTAAGTGTTCCTAAGAATATTTATGATAAAGAACCTGTATTTTGGTTTTAAAAAAAAAAATTCTAGGAGTGCCTGGGAGGCTCAGTTGGTTAAACATTCAAAGATTTCAGCTCAGGACATGATCTGAGGGGTGGGAGTTTGAGCCCTGCTGCGGGTTTCATGCTGGGTGTAGAGCCTGCCTGAGATTCTCTCTCTCTAAAAGACAAAACAAACAATTCTAGTCTATTGCAAACCAATATTTTCATAAAACATAATAAAGACATAACTTGAAACAATAAAACAAAATGACATTCAAAATGAAATTCTAACCTTTTAATTATTACTAAATTCAACTGATATTAAATTACTGGCAGATTATAAAAGTTTTAACTGCTAGTTCTCAGATTTTGTATTTATATCATGGTAGTAATCAATAGCTCATTGACCGATACATGTCCCCAGGCCACACTTTGAGTAACCCTATACTGCAACCTCATTTTTTATATATTTGACATGTTATATGACCCATTCCATTGTTTATATATATAGAAATGGACTTCATTTGTCATTTCTGCCTTTTTTAAAAAGATTTTATTTATTTATTCATGAGAGACACACACACACAGAGAGAGAGAGAGAGAGAGAGAGGCAGAGACACAGGCAGAGGGAGAAGCAGGCTCCATGCAGGGAGCCCGATGCGGGACTCGCTCCCAAGTCTCCAGGATCACACCCTGAGCCAAAGGCAGATGTCCAACCGCTGAGCCACCCAGGCGTCCTGTCACTTCTGCCTTATTTCCTTCTTAACTGGGTTTAGGTAGGGACAGGTTTTGTAAAGACAAGAGTCCAGGGAGCAGTCATCATCACAAGTAGACTCTCAAATTGGAGGTGGACAAGGTATAGAATTCAGTCAGTAGAAATAAAATGAGTAAAATGCAGGAATTTGGACAAAGTGTGGAAGTCAAGTGCTTTTTGAGAGACAACCAAAAAAAAAAAAAAAAAAAAGAAGAAGAAGAAGAAGAAGAAGAAACTAGTAAAATAGTGGAATAATTTCTCTTCTTTGAACTCAGAACTGAGAAGAGCCAAGAACATGATTAGACTATGACCAGAGGGAGTTGTCTGTCCCATAAAAGGCTTCTACTAGACCATTATTCTCCAAATTGGGACACATGTAACACTGGTAGAAAGCAGCATGTCACCTGGTGATACACAGATAGGTATGTTTTTATTTTTATATTTTTGAATATTTGTAAGGTTAGAAAAAAGCAAAGTAAGCATCAAAATTCTCATGTTATGGTATCACTGAAGATAAATCTAAGTAGTCAAAAGCCGTGAAGGAAAATAATAAAACTATTGTTATGGAAATATAACCTTGTGGAAATCAGTCAATTGGGGGAACTTTGGACTCAGTATAATTTATGCTCTGACTCAAAATTCTATGTGTTTTCAGAAATTTGGAGCATAATACACTTCATGGGAGAACTCTGGGAAAATGGGTAGAAATGCAGATGACAGAAAGTTGGTTTGATTACACCACTGTAAAAGAAATCGCCTTAAAATTAGTGACCTAAAACAGCCATTTTATTATGTTATTGATCACAGTCATGTGATTGTGATTCACAATCATAGATTTCACCCATGAGCAACCAGAAAGGCTTCTCTCTGCTTTTCCATTAACTGGGCCCCAGCTGGGAAAGCACCTGGACTGAGGGAATCTGAAGACCAGGAACCACCAGAAGATATTGATAATTGTGAAATATACCCATTATAATTCAGTCCATGTCCAGAGTGGGGGTTGGGCCAGTGGTGGCCCAAGACCCATGTCAGTGCTGCTGATCCCAGGATTATACCTTGGGTGCTAGGGCAGGAAGACGCAGTGCATTTTGCACTCTTGTTCATGAGAAGAATTTTAAATTAATCCCTAATTATAATCAGCTTTATATATGCTTCTCTGCACATGAACTGCTTCAAATAATTGCTATCAGTCAGTTCAAATCAAATACATTTATGATCAAATAGAAACTATCTCCAGCTTTTCACTACAAACACAAAGGTTCACAATATCTGAGAGAGATTATAAGGAGATGTGAGATAAGTGAAATTAATGAGAAATGGCAAAATGACTATAGTGTTTACCGAATACTTGATTAGTTCATTTGAATTTATAGTTTTGAGTTTGCAACTCTAAGGTTCTGGAGCTATCTCTTTTCCTTACACTCTGGCTGGCACATTCTTAATCTCAAGTCAGAGACAAACTGAACATTCAGAGCAGCCAACCTCACACAAACACACACACACACATACACACGTTGAAGTTAAATTTACTCTGTGCCAGTAGCATCCCCAAGTGTGTGTGAAGAAACCATTCTAGACATTCCTATCAGAGTCCCAGCCCTTTACTAATTTCCGAGCTCTGAGCAGAAAGAAAAAGGCACCAGTATGTAATTAGAGAAATCTATGATTTACACGTTAACAAGCAAGGAAATACAACCCACAAAGGGGCGAATGAAACTGTGGCCAGCTAATAAGTGTCTGTACTTATTAGGGCTAAAGAAACAACCTATGAAACAAATCTAAGCCTTTCCCAAACAGCGCGGGGCAATTATATTTGGCAGAAGTTCCACAGGGAAAATGCAGCTTTAGCAACCCAAAGCACTGAGAAATGTGAGGAAGAGAGCAACTGAAGATACAAGTAAAACATTTTTCAGGTAGATCACAGGTAGAAGGATAATGGTGAGAGAAGGGAAACACTGAAGGCTGTGGGGAAAAGGAGAAAAACGAAATACGCCTTTTTAACCTCAGCCTTCATTCTGGAAGATGATGGGAAAATTTAAATTTCAAAGTCATCCACAAGAACTTGGAGAATAACCTTGATGGAAAATTTCTAGCAAGACTACAGAGACCTTTAATGCCAAAAATCAAAAGAAGGAGATGAACAGTCCCTTGAAGAATTTATTCCTCTCCTGATGGTAACTTTGTTAAACCCTGACTCTTACTGAAATGATGAAACAAACACTTGAGAAGTTTCTGTGGAGTGGAAAGTCTACACTCACATATATGCACACACTCTGGCAGTCATGGATGCAAGTGCAGAAAAACTCTGGGTCTTTTTCTCATTGAGAGCTTTGGGTTGAGATCCCAGATACTCTACCTACTACAAAGGTGACCTTGAGCAAAATGTTTCACCGATTTGAACACTGGTTATTTATCTTTAAAATGGAAATGATAGCATGCATAAGTCAAGACTGTTGGGAGAATTAAATATGAGAACACCCAACTCATTCATATAATAAATAAATAAATAAATAAAATTATAAATATCTGTATATATATGCATATACATAATTTCCATCTGAATTAAAATGTGCTGGCTTCAGGCCAAGGTTAGGGATGATGTCTGAGATATTTACAATGGTCTATCTGCTTTCCTCTCTAGCTCTCTTCCTCCCTTACTATCCTTCTCTTGTTTACAACATGATTGAGCACATCACAATAATGAATACAAATCCTGGCCTTGGTCACCTCATAGTGAAATAGAAGAAACAGAATTATAAACCATTTCAGTGCAAGGTGATAGGTTCTGTAGCAAGGTGAGTCCAAGTTATTAGAGGAGAATCAAAGATGATTTTCTTAATTATGTGCATGAAAATGCAATGTTAAAACTGATGCTGGTAGAAGTCGTCAGAAAGAGCTTCTTGGAAGCAGTTACCATCAAGGTAAGTTTAAAACTTCCAAATAGACCTATTCCTATTCATTGTCTTATCCTCAGTTTCTAGCACGATGCCTTGTGTGTAGTTTGAGGTTAACAAATTTAAGAATGAATGGAGGAAGTGGAGGGCCGAGATAGGAGAATAGATTGAGCTGTATAGTCCAATGGTTATTAATCATGGATAAGCATTACAATGAGCACAGGAAATTCTAACAACATACTTTTGAGATGGGCTCTAGGACAATACATTTCTTATAAATCTCCACAAACAATTCTGTTATGCATACTTGTATAAGAGTTACTACTCAAAAAAAAAAAAAAAAAAAGAGTTACTACTCAAAATGGGGAATTGCATGTGTTCAGGCTCAGCAACACAAGATGGCTTGTCGCAGGCAAATAATTAAGAAGAAAAAACAAAAAATAGAATGAAAGGTTTCAGGTAGAGCTACTACCAGAGCTAAGCAAAAGGAGCTCTTCACCACTTATACGGAAGAGTGGGACTTTTTCTTAAAGTTTTCATTTAAATTCCAATTAGTTAACATGCAGCATATTAGTTTATGTGTACAATATAGTGATGCAACACTTTCAACAACACCCAGTTGAGTGCACTCCTTAGTTCCCTATCATCTATTTAACTCATCTCCGCAAGCACCTCCCCTCTGGTAACCATCAGTTTGTTCTTTATATTTAAGAGTCTGTTTCTTGGTTTGCTTTTCACTCTTTCTTTTCCTCATTGTTCATTTGTTTTGTTTCTTAAACTTCACATATGAGTGAAATTATATGGTATTTATTTATCTCTGACTGATTTATTTTGCTTAGCATAACACTTCCTAGTTCCATCACGTTGTTGCAAATTTATATGTATATACATGCATATGTATATATCTTCTTTATCCATTCATCGATTAATGGATATTTGTGTTGTTTCCATAATTTGGCTATTGTAGATAATGTTGCTATGAAATCAGGGTTCATGTATTCTTTTGAATTAGTATTTTTATATTCTTTGGGTAAATACCTAGTAGTGCAATTACACAACATAGAGTAGCTCTATTTATAACTTTTTGAGAAACTTCTTTACTGTGGAAGTTCCAGAGTTGGCTGCACCAGTTTGCATTCCCAACAGTGCAGCAAATGTTCCTTTTTGTCTACATTCTCACCAACTTCTGTTGTTTCCTGTGTTACTGATTTTTGCTATTCTGAAGGTGTGAAGTGATGTCTCATTGTAGTTTTAATTTGTGTTTCCCTGATGATGAGTGATGTTGAGTGTCTTTTCATGTGTCTATTGGCCATCTCTATGTTTTATTTGGAAAGATGTCTATTCATGTCTTCTGCTCGTTTTTGAATTGGATTATTTGTTTTTTGGGGTGTTGAGTTTTATAAGTTCTTTATGTATTTTGGATACTAAGGAAGGATGGGACTTTTTGAAAGATGACTATCTTAGTCTAGGTCCCTTGTCCCTCATCGCAAAACAGAATCTGTAGCAAAGTCTTACGGGCCATTTATTTGAAGCTGATTCTAGGAATCAAGAGCTAGGAACCAATAAAACTACAATAAAGGAAGTGAAAAAAAGAGTGTGCTATTGAGTTGATAACCTCCATGGGCAACTCCACCTAACCAGACATGCTGAGGAGCATTTGAAACAACTTTTATACTTTCTCAGCACAGGAGCTCCAAGGAAAAACATTTCTCAGTTCTTATATCCCATTGGTTGAAGTTTGTTCTAGGGTGTTGTTAATTCCTCTGTATCCCTACACATGTGAACCAGAGAAATCTTGGGCAGAAAGCAAAATATATGTAATACATACTTGGCATGCGTTACTAGCAGAGCAAGGGAATTGACTTTCATCTGGAACTAAGCTAAAGACACAACTAAAGTCAGATGTGAGTTTGAGAGGATGGGAGTAGGAAGCATACCAGAGAAATCTGATATATTGAACTTTAAGATTCCTTTCAATAAACTATTTAAACTTATTCTACTTATTTGCAGCTACATTTAAGAGTATCACCCTCCAATCAAAGCATCTCACTTATTCCTCTGGTTGGTACACATTTCATTTAACCTATTAAAGAGT
This sequence comes from Canis lupus familiaris, assembly GCF_011100685.1. Lineage (NCBI taxonomy): Eukaryota > Metazoa > Chordata > Mammalia > Carnivora > Canidae > Canis > Canis lupus. Next base: position 14,685,017 of record NC_049244.1, on the reverse strand, counting down.
CTGATGTAATCATTGGCTGGGTCCTTTTCGAGTGTATAGATTTTAGCATAATTTTCTCCTTCCATAACAGGTAAGCTTGCTTAAAACGTTCTTCATCAAGATTTTTTAAATTTCTTTTGCCATCATATGGACAACAAAAGAGAAAATAGATATTTTTGACATTGTAAATGTTTAAAAAAAATTGTGCAAAAGAAGACACTACAAATAGAGTAAAAAGGCAATCCACAGAATGGGAGAAAATATTTGCAAATTATTTACCTGGTGAGGGATAAATATCTAAAATATACAGAAAACTAAAACTCAACAAAAATAAAACAAACATGTGATTTGAAATGGTAAGGAGATGAACAGACATTTCTCCAAAGAAGATATACAGATGTCTAATAAGCAGGTAAAAATGTACTTAACATCACTAATTAGGGAAAAGCAAATCAAAACTATGATAAGATATAATGTCACAGTCAATAGGATGACTACCATAAAAAAATAAAGAAAATAACAAATGTTGGCAAAGATGTAGAGATATTGGAACTCTGGTGCACTGTTGGTGCGAATGTAAAATGGTGTAGCCACTATGAAGACAGTATGGTATTTCCTCAAAAAATTGAAATCATCATCTAATCCAGAGTTCCATTTCTAAGCATATGCTCAAAATAATTGAAAGCTGTGTCTCAAAGATGTATGTGCATGTTCATAGCAGTATTATTCACAAGAGCTGAAACATGGAAGTAAGCCCAGCGTCCATCAACAAATGAGTGGATAGGCAAAATGTGATGTATACACGCAATGGAATATTAGTCAGAAAAGGAAGGAAATCCTGCCACATGTTATAACATGGATAAAACTCGAGGGCTTTATGCTAAGTGAAATGAGCCAGTCACCAAAAGAAAAATGCTATATGATTTCACTTATAAAGGTACTTAGAGTAGTCAAAAATCATAGAGACAGAAAGTAGATCTGTGGTTTCCAGGGGCTGGGAGTGGAGAATGGAGGATTATTGCTTAATGGATATAGATTTCAGTTTTACATGAGGACAAGAGTATGGATGTGAATGGTGGTGATGGTTGCACAACTTTATAAATGTATTTAATATTACTGGACTATACACTTAAAAATGGTTAAGGGGGTAAATTTTATGTTATGCTTTATGTTTTACCACAATAACATTCTTCTTAAAAAGTTGAAACACGGTGAGAACAAGGATGGAGGAACAGCACATAATTGTTCCTTGTTCTCATAAAGTTGATCTAACAAACACAAAGAAGGAAGGGAAAATGGAATAAATGTGTTGATTGTTGAATGGCTAATATGTGGAAGTCAAAGGACATTGTTTAAATTTTGTAAACCAAATGGTAGATTTTTAAATTCTCCTTTGTTTCTATAAGACCTTTAATTTATAAACTTGTTTCCTTCTTTCCCTTCCCCATCATGCCTCCAAGGGAGGACTCTATGTAGATAGCTCTCTCCCAGAAGCAGTGCTTTGCCCAGACTGATCTTTTTTAATCTTATGCCCCCTCAAATCCTTTCTATTTGATCCATTATATACTAGTTATGTGTTTCTGTATAACAAGTTACCCCGAACTTAATGGCTTAAAACAACAAGCATTTATTATATCACAGTTCCCGTGGGTCAGGAATTCAAGAGCGGCTTAACTGGGTTAATTTCAGGCTTCACTGCACTGGGAGGATCCTCTTCCAAGCTCATTCCCGTAGCTGGTGGCAGGAGTCTTCTGTTCCTCTCCGGGTGTTAGCTGGAGGCCTCAGTTCCTCTCTGGGTATGCTTCTTCACTGGACTGCTTCAGTGTCCTTACAGCATGGCAGCTAGCTTCCTCAGAGTGACCCAAGAGAGAGACAAACAGCAAGAGGGGAGACAGAGACAGAGAGTAGGATGTTGTCTTGTTCGACTTCCATTAGTATCCTTCTTCTTTTGTACCTTCTTCTTTTCTGTACCTTCTTCTTTTCTTTGTATTATCTGCTTATCTGCTTGACTTTTCACCCTGACGTGGGTTCCTGAGTTTCTTATATTGTAAATTGAAGATTCTAATTTTCTTTTATCTCCTGTGATGTTGTAGGCATGGAATATATATGTATATCTATGTACATTTTTTTCTTTTTCTGATGATCTGTATGGATTTTAGAGGTAAGATAGAAAAAAGTCATATTAGCATTATCCTAGGGCTAATTGGAAGTCTCCCAATAAGTAATTTTTGAATGTGTGAATGAATGAATAAATAAATTGATACAAAACCAAAGGCTAACATTGAATGAAATTACACTGATCATCTTTTATGGAGACTGGATTTTCACGACCATATGATAAGAATCTGTTTTGTTTCTGGAGGAAATTGAGACCACTATTATAATCAAAGTGTTCTTGGGTGAGAATAGAATGAATAAAAGTGGAACCAGTTGTAATATTTGGAGGTTCAGAGGCATAAGATCTTGTGTGACCAGAGCTCTGCAATTGGCATTATGGCTGCCTGGCAGGGTGGGTTTATGAACAAGGTAAAATCAATACCTTGTTTAGTGGTGAGGCCATTTCCCCAGATTTCTCAGCATCATGTGATATTATTTCAAAATGCTCTCATATCGGTTGGGAATATGATTGTCTTTTCAGGCACATACACCATGAAATGAACAATGGAGATGGAGAGGCATGTCTGTGAGCACGTATATCCACACTGGAGGCAGAGGTTCGTGCCCACCTGCCTATTCAGAGATAACCCAGCCCGTGCTTTCATTGACAGAAATACCAGCAGCCTGAGGAGTGCTCAAGCTTTAATAGCAGAACTGAGTCTTGTATCCCATAGCCCACAGTGAGCTCTCCACCAAGAGAACTTGCCCAAGATACTTTCTTTCTCTGAGACTCAATTATTTGTCCAGAGCCTTAAGACAAGTTTTAACTTTTCTCTCTGTCAGTGCCTTTTTCTTATTGACACTTTTGGTTTTGGAGGCAATAATTTTTATACTATTGACATCAAGAATTTCTAAGTGTGTTTGGCCAAATTCCTTTATTATCATCACACTCTCAAAGGCATGCGTTGCATTTCTGAGGTAGTTCAGGATGTCATATTCTGTTGAATCCCTTCTGATCAGGTTCAAAGATTTTGGAAAGTAGACAATTCTCTCTTAAAAGAGCTGGGAAGTATAAAGGAATATGTTTTGTTCAGCTATATTTCAGAGGGGTCTTCTATAAAGAGGAATGGCTGACTTTTGGTAAAGAAATTAGTATTCTATTTTTCTAAAGTATGTCTTTGCTCCAGAAAGAAAGAAAGAAAGAAAGAAAGATTGATTGATTTATTAACACTGCATAAATCTACAATCATTACAAAAATGGGCAAATGTGTTGTGAATCGAGGTTGTAAACATTGATAGATCATTCTTTGTTGTCATTGTTTTATTTGCTTGATTCTACATCATTTCCTGTGGTTCCATTTAAGTAGGCATTGCTTTTATTTACAGAAAAGTTTAGATTATTTGGTTAAAGTACCAAACAAGTCATAAGACTAAGTTTTCAAAGATTACATTTCAACTAATGATACTGAGAATTATGGGAATTCATTTAATGGACTAAAAAAAGGAGAGAACATCTCAAAAATTATAGAAGTCTCATATTCTAGATAAATTAGGATAGAAAAGGAAAAGACTATTCAAAAGTAAGAGATTTTTCTGGCCATTAAGAAAAAAAAAAAAACAAAAGAAATGAAAAACTATTGGCTTTCCACCTCCTGGCGGTCTTTCAAATCATAGGACAGGGTTGCATGAACTGAATGCCAACTTTTAAAACACTTCTAAGAATTAGGGGACATGATATTGATTTCATTCCACCAGAGGGCACCATAGACTACAATTCAGCGACTGTGCTTGAGAGCCTGGGTACATAGACACAGTAATCTAAAGCAGTTACTTGTCGGTTTTATATTTTTGTACCAAAGATAAGTTTTTAAGATCAACAAATGGGCATTATCGATTTTTCAATAAGGTAGGACTTATTATAAAGAGACTAATTTGACTCTATACCCTTCTGATATTTTACCCTCCACATAGGGGAAAAATATGAAAACAGAGGCGTAATTTTACATTTATAAAAGTACTTCCGTAGAGTTGTTTAGAAATTGGTCGATGGAAAACTGTTTGCTACAGGAACCCCATGACAAAGTCCATCTACAATTTTGCCTGTTGGGATTCATGTGGGACAAATATTTGGAATTGTGGGTTCTGTGGGATTGTCATAGGTTCTAATTCACAAGGAAGCTACCAGGAAGCAAGGCCTTATCTCTCCAGATGTTTCTCTAGTTCTAGCAATTATGCACATCCATTCACTTCTGACCCGGTAGTGCACTGAGAAATCTCTGCCTTGTTCAGTGAAGATGAAGCCCCCTCTTACCATCTATTGAAATCTAGACTTTGCCCTGAGTCTCTGATAATCAAATGCTTGCAAGCCGCCCCCTTTAGTTTTCCTTCAAATGCTGGGCCTGGAAAGACAGATTTACTTGTACTCCTTTTGTACTCTGAGGGGCAAATTTTATGAGCTGAAAGCTCGCTTGCAGGCTCCTGTGAGTGTTCAATAAGCCAAAGTGCGTGTGAAGTATAACCCCCACGGCTGCTTTCTACTGGCTGATGAGGGCTGAAATAGCGCATTTGAAAATGGAGCGCCATTTGAAATTCATGGGCTGGCAGGGATCATAGCTGATCATAATTTCTCATGTGAAAATGTGATTTCCCTCCCCCTGTTTCTTCTTGTTAGGCTACTGAGGAGTATTAAGTGTGTCTCCCAGCCTGTGACAAAGGACTTCTGCAGTGGTGATGCTGGGAGAAAAAATTAAAAGTAACAAAGGCATCAGGTTTCCAGACTCTGACTTCTTAGATTTAGCAAGGGATGGCTTTCAGGCATACAGAATGATGAATCCTGAACATGGAGAAAAAAGCCAATGCTTTTCCCTCTAAACATGGGGGGAAAAGCCAATGCTTCTCCACTGTTTAAACCATGCCCTAGTTTTAATAATTGTTTTCGCAGTCACGTGGGATAATGACATGAGCTTGTACCTGACAAGTTGTCTCATAGAGGTAATGTAGCTTTACAGCTGGGTGGGCCTCCGAAGCCTACACTACACGCCCACCTTCCCCAGAACTCTGCATAGTGATTGTGATTATTTCTATTCTTGTATAGCAATGAAGGAATTGTGAAGTCATTTACGTATGTGATTTGACATGTCACAGAGCATGGATTATTTTGTTAGCAAGTAGTAACTTTTCTTGTGGGTCCCACAATATCATGTCTTCCTTATCCTAATCTTGCCCAATCCTGGACTATTTTATATCCTCTACAAAGCCGAAGTCCTCCCTCTACAGAATTTAATGATGAAAATTCATGACTGCCACATGTTGGAGCAATTTAATGGGAAACATGGACTCCCAAACTGGGGGCTCTGGTTCGACATAAGTATTAAGGAGGTTGATAAGTTGCAACTGATCATTCAAAGTTCTTGGCATGGACATTCAGTCTGAGTAAAGTATTTTATTCTTTTCCACCAGAATTATAGCAACATAGTGTGATTGCTTCAATACAAATCAATCTGACAACTAAGTGTCTGACTAATAAGTATAGGAAATGAAATAATTGCTGAATAAAAATATGGTGTTCTTTGACCCCTATGCATCCCTTCTGTCATTGCCTCCTCTCTCCTTCCCTTCAAAGCATTTAAGGCATCCAAAGAGGCATTTGTTATCTGTACTCCCCACTTCCCATTTCCTCCACAACCCCCAATTATTGCTTTCTGCCTGCAAGCTTTTACTGCAGCTGCTTGTGGCAAAGTAATCAATGACTTTCTGATTGCCAAGGTCAATAGAAGCCTCAATGTCCTTGTTGGATCGGCCAGCTGTAAAGTCTAGCATCTTAGACTTCCTTCCCACCCCCCAACCCCCACCCTGCGGTTCTCTCATCTTGGTTAATTCCATCTCTCTGAGCATTTTCTCTTCTCTTCTTTGACCTACACTTACACACTCTCTTGAGTTTCATTCTTGTGGTTTATTTCTCAATCCATATATTCCCCCAAATCTTCTCCTCTGACTTCAACTTTATTTATACAATGATAATTTGGTAATCTTTTCTTTGGTTCAGACTTCTGATTCAGCTTTATCATACTGTCTCCTGAATTTTCCAGTCAGATGTCTGGAGTAGAGACAACGCTATGTGTCCACCAAAACTGTTGCTTTTGTTTTGTATTTTAGTAGGCCTGTATCTGCGAGCCTTCCCTGTGGTTATGTGGGGCCACATTGCAGACTTTTGGCTAGTGGAGTATGGGTAGAATTGACACAGGTTACTTCCATTTCTGGCCCCAGTGATGCCCTATAAGATCTCCTAGGTTCTTTCTCTTCTCTGACATTGGAAGATGGTAGTGGCACAAGGTCCACCAGTCTGGAACATTCATACAATATGTTGAGGAAAAGAAGAGTAAAGTTCTGTTAGACCACTCACTGAGAACTGCATTGTTGGTTACAGCAGTTAGATTACAGGATTGTCACAGTGTTATAAAGGACTCAAGACCTCTAAAATGAAACTCCTCTTGTTCCACACATGCTTCCCTATCTCAGTGAATGGGACCCAACTCCTCCAAACCAGAAACTGTAAAAACTCTCAAAATTTATCCTTCAACCTTATTTCCACATCCAGCCTCTCAAAAGCCATGTGAATTTGACCTCTTTAACATTTGCATGGAGACTCTCAAATTCAGATTCCTGTGGCTTCTGGCATGCACAATTCCAATGGCCTTCTGATTGTTCTCTGCTTATAATCCACTCTGCTTTCCTTCCCAGTCCCTTGGGAAGTCCTTTGCCAGGTGAGCTTGTTCTTCATAATTACAGTTGATCCTTGAACAACACAGGTTTGAACTGGGCAGGTCTGCTTATCCACAGATTCTTTACAGCATTGTTTTGTAAATGTATTTTCTCTTCTTTATGATTTTAATAACTTTTTATTTTCTCTCTCTCTTATTGCATTATAAGAATACATTATGTGATATATGCAACATACTAAAAATGTGTTAATCAGCAGTTTATGAATTGGGTTTTTAATCAATAGTAAGCTATTAGCATTTCAGCTTTTGAGGGAGTCAAAAATTCTATACAGATATTTGACTGTGCAGGTGTCGTTGCTCCTAACCCCTGTTTAAGGGCCAACCATGTATCTTTATGCACAGGCCATGTTTAAGGGCCAACCATGTATCTTTATAGTCCTAAAAATTAATAGCACCGATTTTTCACTAGGAAAGGAATATATGTGTATTTTAGAAACTTTGGAAAACTCAGAAAAGTATTAAACAGAATAGAAATATATTTATAGGGGATCCTTGGGTGGCGCAGCAGGTTTAGTGCCTGCCTTTGGCTCAGGGCAGGGTCCTGGAGACCCGGGATCGAATCCCACGTCGGGCTCCGGGTGCATGGAGCCTGCTTCTCCCTCTGCCTGTGTCTCTGCCTCTCTCTCTCTCTCTGTGTGTGACTATCATAAATAAATGAAAATTTAAAAAAAGAGAAAAGAAATATATTTATAATTTCATTACCCCAATACAAATGCCATTTCCATGGCTCCCTATGTTATTTTTGTTTATTATATATAGTATTTTAAGTTTAACTTTAATTTTTATCAAAGTAATAAAAAGAAGCAAATGCTTTTCAAGTAGTTTGGGGATTTACTCAGTTGTTTTTCTTCACATGTATAAATGACATGCTTGAGGGTACCTTGGTGCTCAGTGGATTAAGAGACTGACTTCACCTTAGGCCATGATCTCAAGGTCCTGGGATTGACACAAGTTCCATGCTCAGCAGAAAGTCTGCTTGTCCCTCTCTCTCTCTGTCCTCCACCTGGTTGTTTTATAAATAAATAGAGTCTTTTTTTTTTTTTTAAAGCCATGTTTTTACAGTTGTTCTTAGATTTTTAAATTTTTTTCTTGTTTTTAAAATTTTTATATTATCCACTCACTCTATACTATGAAAAGGAAGATTAAGTTCTATTACTTCCCACACAAACCTTCTATTTGTCATAAAATTATGCCATTCCTTTTGGTTAAATCAACAATGGTTATTTGCATTCTTATTATTACTCTGTAAATATTATTCAAAATTGATCTTCAAAAGGTACACTGATTATATTTCTTTTGTTCAAGCAATTTCTTTTCCTGTAGTTTAGTAAAAGCATCTATTTATTGGCTTTTCTTTTTTCTGCATATCTATTGCAAATTTATCTCAACTTCTTCAAAGAATCAAATATTCTTTTCACTACATAAAAACACATTAGACTCTCAGTTAAGTACATTGGGGGGCACTTTCCTTATTAAAGCCCTCAATATTCATGTTTCAATCAGGACTATATTTTTTCAGAATCCAAAGTGTTTAAATAATGCTGAAAATCAACAAAAAGAAGAGAAACATGAAAAAAATGTGAAAAAGCTATTCATAAAAGAGGAAGACGATGGCCATTAAACATGCGAAAGTTTGTTCCATTTCATAGGTAGAGGCAAAATTAAAATCTTGATGATTCTAAGATTATTAAAAAGTTGCCCTGATATAAACTTTTGGAGGAGTGTATCAGAATCTAATGAAGTGGCAAACAAGCATGACCTACAACACAACAATCCATTAGATGTTATATGCTCTCAAGTAATTCTTACTCTGATGTATGAACAGGTGTGTACATTTATGCATTTGTCAGCTCTGCTCTTAATGACTCTTAATGAGAATAGTTGTAATGTCCTTCAGTAGGACAATGGATAAATAAATTATGGTATGGAATTCCATTCCATGCAGGAAAGTGCACTACTGCAGTGAAATTAATGAAGTACATATCTATATGGATGAATTTCATATAACAAATGCCAAGAAATGATAAAATGCCAATTCAATACAGTAATTATTCCCATGAGAAAAGTGTTGGAGAGATGATGCAGTAGGAATACACAAAGAACTTTAACTGCGTTTGCATTTTCTTTTAGATTAACACAATGACTGAATTATATTATTTATACCTCTTTATTGGAAATATTCCATAATACATGAAAAAAAATCTGAAGTCAAATAAATCATTGGAGAGCATATTTGGTGTGATTTTTCAGTATGTAGAAATTGGCTGATTTCACTGGTTGTAGAATCTCGAATGATTCTACAGGGAAGGGATAGGGAAGGGATAAAAAAATTACATATATTAATTGACAGAACAGAAAGAAGAAGCTAACCACTTGATTTTCTTCCTTCTCTCTAAATTTGTCTTTAGGACTCCAGGTGCTGTGTTTGGTTGGTATTTGGGGCTCAATCTCCAGGTTTGGTCTCTGACTATCACGCAGATGCATTTTGCCTCAAGGGAACTTTATGCCTGAAAGCACATGAAACTGCAATTAAATATCTGACTAGAAAGGTGAGCTCTGCACATGTCAGTCTGTCATTATAACTGGGAAACACCTTCAGAAGGATTCAGCCTTCTGTAACCCCAAATCATGTAGACCTGTGTGGAAATGTTGAAAGCTTTCCCAGACTTACATTCACTTTAAAGCTGTAGGAGTTTGGCTTGCTAATTAGACTAAAGTACTCTGCCAGTAATGTTTATTAACAGAATTTCTAAATAAAATAAAATAAAATAAAATAAAATAAAATAAAATAAAATAAAATAAAATAAAATAAAATAAAATAAAAAATAAAAAGGATTTCTAATTCAATCCTGATGCATCCACATGTGTTTCATTTTTGATTGGACACATCCCTGCCTTGGATTGTCAATATTTTCCAGTGGAATGATTAGGGAAATGCAACAGGCACATGAGATAAAAAGTACAGCATCAAGCACCAGATCCCATCACAACCTAGGGATTGCTTCGTGTTACTCTGTCCACCAGTGAAAGGAATTCTACAGAGTTCTGCAGTGAAGGCAATGGACTGAACATGAGAGCTCTTGAAATCACTCCCAGCTTTACTAACTTACTGTCTAGTGGTGCGGTAAGTAACTCCGGATCTCTCAGCTACACATAGTAAAATGTTAAAATGTTTACAGCACTCGCAAGGGTATAGTAAGGTTTACGAAATGTTTAGAAATTCCGACTAATAGGCTGTCTTTCTTCTAAAGCATTCAAGATACTAAAACTAATTAGGTGCTATCTACTTATTAAGTGCTAGATGATGAATGTTTTTCCTGAGTTTTGAAATTCTGGGGAAGAAATAGTGAGGCCTAATTATTGTTGGCAGTGAATACTATAGATGATAAATAGCATGAAAAAAAATTCAAGTTATTACTGTAGCAGAGTTTAGCTATTTCACTGGTGGGGCTGGAGAAAAGCACTGTCTAAATTGAAAGGTACAACAAACATAAAGACATATTGAGATATCTGAACTTTCAGGATGGACCTCAGGATGGATCCTTAGGGTGTCACATGAGTTGAGACTAAGGAGAATGATAAGTTTCTTTTATGAGTTAATTTGTATCTAGAAAAGCCAGTTTCCAGAACCACAGTCAATCTTTCCTAGAAATAGTCTCATGTTTCAGGAAGACATAAAATCTGCCCTTTGGACACAGAAATCCAAAGAATGGCTGTGGACTTGGAAGAGAAAGAAACACTTCACTCATGATTTCAAAGCAGAACTCCCCCAAATTTCTAGAACTATTACCTAAAGTTTGAAGAGATTGGTCAGGCATCAAAGCAACAGTCTGGAGTGCTTTCTTTACAAAAACTTCATTGGTCTTATGTCTCGGCTCTCAGCCTGATCATGTCAGCACCCACCCTTCCTCCTCAAAACTGAGATATGTTTTAGGGAGAGACTTTTCCCTTTCTAATGTCAGGTGGGTTACACCATAGCCTACCTTATCAATTATAGGGAAGAACTTAATAGCACTAGGAAAAAATTCCATTTTAGTGATTGACTATTAACTGCTAGGTAAACCAAAGAATGATTATCCTCTAAAGTATAAGGTAGTTTAGAGTTTACAAAGTGTTTTCATTCTCTGCTGGTTCTAGTCAGAGACCAAAGAATCATTTTTTAAATAGTAATTTTACCAGATATGGGTTTATTTGTCCCTTTCAAAACGTCTTGTATATGCGGACAACCATCTATGGCTCTTCAAGTCTTAGGTTCCTTTTGTAAAGTTTTCAGGGGCAGAGAATCTAGAAGCCTTGAAGTCTTGTTTGAAACCTGTATTATTTTGATTCCAAATGAATGGAAATCAATTTTATATGGCTTCAGCTCAAAAGGGAGGATTGTATTTGGTTTAAAAACCAAGTTGCAAAAAAAAAAAAAAAAAAAAAAAAACAAGTTGCTGGCTGGGAAAGGATGCCACTGACCTCAGAAACATCTGGAACTAGGAATTTGAGTGCCAACATTCCCCTCTGCTTCTCATTTTTGCTTTTCTTTGAGGTCCAATTTCATTCTCTCTCTTTTTAAGCCACTGCTAGAGCTGTGTGGACTGATGCCGTCTTTAATTTTTTAAAGGTTTTATATTTATTTATTAGAGAGAGAGAACATGCACATGCATGTGAGCAGTGGGAGGAATGGGGAGGGGGGGAGGGAGAGAGAAGAAGAGGGAAAGAGTCTCAAGCAGACTTCCCACTGAGTGTAGTGACCAATGCGGATCTCTATCTCATGGCCCTGAGATCATGACCTGAATGGAAGCCAAGCGTCAGGCGCTTAACCGACTGTACCACCCAAGTTCCCCTTTAATTTCTAATTAAAAAAAATAAATAAATAAAGAGGGAAGGCTTTGATTTGATTGGAGGTGGGAGTGAGAGGACTTAGAATACCTGATACTCCTATGAGAATTAGATGGTTGTAGCACAGAGAAGAGCTCACCGAATAAGATGGGTATCATTCTCAGAAGAAATCATGTTTGGAGCAGACAAAACAAGGGATATCCTTGGAGAAATGCCATCATAACCTCTAACATTTGTAATTTTACAGTTGAGAAAACAGATTTAGAGTGGGGTAGTGATTTGTTCAAGGCCATGCAGCTCCTAAGTGAAAGAACTGTGACTTGAGCCAGGATTTCTGTCTCAGGGCCCCCTCATCTCTCTAAGGGGTCACCACGTGATTTAATCTGTTGGTTGGCAGCATGAAGCTTAGTGTATATCAGATGACATTGTCATATCTATAAGATTCCTTAGGAGGGCACAGGGAAGTTACATATTGTCACAGCTTTAGGGATGGCCTCAAAGAGCCTGTGAACGATGCTAGGAAGTCATTTCCAGAGTCAACGTTTATTTATTGAGCACCTACTCTAAGACATGGCCTGTGTTAGCCTTTTGAATTACGGAGGGAAAAAAAATTGTATAACTACTTAACCAAATCATTATAAAACATTAAATATGCAAAAAGAAAAACTATGTGATGCTAAGAGAGTATACAAATGATATAAGATTGTACAGTTACTAGGGTTTTCCTTGTGGAAGGCCCAAAGATTATTTAATCATGCGGGAAATTAGTTCATTCTAAGAGTTGATTCCTAAGTGTGAATAAATACTCTCGATTTTCTTTCTGAAAGTCATCCAGTTTTGGGACTCATACTCTGAATTGAAGGGTAAAGGCCTGAATTCAAATCAGAGGAAATACAATGTCATCATTAAGCACCAATTAATGTCAGTTTCTGTATCAGTTTATTATTCCCATGTAACAAATTAATTCAAGGGCTTAAGTGTCTCTGCTAGTTGGTGGGGGTTTTGCTGATATGCACTGGGCTTGACTGTGCAGGTCTATTTCAAGCTAAAGATGCAGTTGGGCTTGGCTCCTTCCTGCTACTTGCTTCAGTCAGCTTCATTTGTATTCATTTTGGGGCTTAGTTGAGAGACAGCATCCACATAGGGGAACCACCTCTCATGATAAATGTGGACATATGAGAGAACAAGCCCGATCATGCAAGCAAGTTTTATGCTTTTAATTGTGTCATATTTGCTGGCATCCTATTGGCTAAAAAAAGTTACATGGCTAAGCCCAAAGTCAAAAGGTGGAGAACATTGCTCTCATGGAAATGGGAGGGGGGGGCGGGGCAGGAGGGGAAATGAATAGCTCTAAACAATCCAACCTACCAGAGGCCATAGATGCAAGTATCTTTAGAAAGTGTATTGAAAAAGTGCATTCCTGGGTGATTCTAGAGAAGAAGCATAAAATATTGTGAGAAAGTGCTGACTTTTAAGAATGGTGAATATATATTTTTGCCACCAAAGGGAATCAATGGCTTTCTTTTTAAAAATTTATTTTCCTATATACTGAACTTCTAGTCCATCTACTATTATTAATTTCATGTTAGCCAAGTACATTAGTCAGGGCTTTCCAGGGAAATAGAACCAATAGGATATATACAGATATACAGAAAGAGATTTATTACAAGAAATTTGGCTCGTGCAATTATGGAGGAGGAGAAATCTCACAGCCCACAGCCTACTGTCTGCAAACTGGTGACCCAGAAATGCCAATGATGCTGGGGGAACCCATGGTGTAATTCCCAGTCAGAGTCTGCAGGCCCAAGAACTAGGAGTTCTAATGTCCCAAATCAGGAGAAGAGACAGTAATTTGCACTTCTTTGGCCTTTTTGTTCTATCTGGGTTCCCAATGGATTGGATGATGCTCACCCACATTGGTGAGGGTGATCTTCTTTGCTCAGTCCAGGAAATCTTTGCAGATACACTCAGAAATAATGTTTTACCAGCTCTCTGGGCATCTTTTCATGTTTCTGTGCATATCTACTATTTATCGTTTTTCATTGCTATTTAGTTCTTGGAGGGTTTGTATCTACCACATTTTCTGATTCTCCCAAAGATTGAGACTCATTCCTTCTAGCTCCCTAGACTATCAATAATCCTAAAAGGATATATAATCCCCTTATGTACTTATATGAAAAATTCCTTGGGATATTGTATCAGTTACGTTAGACCAGCTTGTGCTGCAATAACAGACAATCTCACAATTTCAGTGGCTTAGTATAACATCAGTTCATTTTCACACATGCTAAAGATACAACCCAGGTCCTAGCATACGGGATATGCTCATGGTAGTCACTCAAGGATTCAGGTTGATAGAGACTGCATGTTGGCATATGGGTTTGGTTATCACTGCAGCGTTGGGAAGAGAGCATTCATCAGAAGGGAAATGCCTCATATGTACTCACATTCATTAACCAAAGCAAATCTCATGGCCACACAAATCTTCAAAGGTGGAGGAGAAAATAAGTTACAATCTTACCATGGCCTGGAAGGTTGAAAGCAGGAATATTTGATAAATAGCATGGAGTTCCAAAGACATGTGCTCAGGATTGGAATTTCTAGATGATAGGATATGATGCATGTTTTGCCTTACTGATGCCAGGCTGTACCCACTTACATCTCTACCAGCAGCATGGGACAGGTCCATATCCTTACCAATGCTCAACCATTTTTTCTTCTTTTCATAAATTTGTAAGACTTTCTTTTATATTCTAGATGTCAATATTTTGGTGGTTTAAAAACTGCAAGTTATTTTTTCCATTCTGTCACTTATCTATTCATTTTATCCATGATCTCATGGTTTTTTTTTTTTTTTTTTTTTTTTTTTTTTATGATAGTCACACAGAGAGAGAGAGAGAGAGAGGCAGAGACACAGGCAGAGGGAGAAGCAGGCTCCATGCACCGGGAGCCCGACGTGGGATTCGATCCCGGGTCTCCAGGATCGCACCCTGGGCCAAAGGCAGGCGCCAAACCGCTGCGCCACCCAGGGATCCCATGATCTCATGTTTTGAACAGAAACTCTTAGCTTTGATATAATTTTCATTTGTACCTTCCTTTTTTTTTTTTTTTTTTTTTTTTTGCCTTCTGTATTATGCTTCAGGAATATCTCCCTATAATTTACAATATTTTTTCTCAATTTTCTTCTATAGAGTGTCTAGATTTGTTTTTCACATTTAGGATTTTAATATACCTAGAATCAACTTTATACATAGTAGTGTGTCAGAAAAGTTTCATTTTATTCTGACTTTGAGAGAGTTTTCCCAAGTATTCTACTTTCCTCGTTGGTTTGGTGGTGCCATCTTGAACATATATTTTCACATTTATACATGTCTGCCTTTCTATTTACTTCTCTTTTCTCTTTTACATTTAAGATAATGTAGTGATTAGTGGATATCTATTCTTCCATGTAAATTTTAGAGTGAATTTATTAAGTTTCTAAAAATTAGAAATAATGTGGAATGGTATTGAGTGGAATTTATAAGTTAATATAAGTATAATTGACATTCCTATAATATTAAGTTGTCATACCTAAGGCTAAGGACTGTCCCTTCTCAGTGACTACAGTGGTATTTTATGTGCTTTATTAAATGTTTAAATTTTTCTCTATGTAGGGATCCCTGGGTGGCTCAGTGGTTTAGCATTTGCCTTCCACCCGGGGCGTGATCCCAGAATGCCAGGATCAGGTCCTCCACCGGGCTCCCTGCAGGGAGCCTGCTTCTCCCCCTGCCTGTGTCTCTGCCTCTTTCTGTGTGTCTCTCACAAATAAATAATAAAGTATTTAGAATTTTTTTTCTCTATGTAAGTGTTGTTTACTTAGTTTTTATTTAAATTTTGTGTAAGCATGGCAACTTGCTAAACTTTCTTATTAGATTTAATAATAGAATAATTATGGGTTTTTTAATGTTTTAAGGTAGGTAATATTTTTATAAATAATGACAAGTTTATTTCTTTTTGCCAAATCTTACCACTCTTGTTTCTTTTTCTCTCTCTGTACTATTGGTCAAGACTTTCAGAACCATGTTAAGCATTAATAGTGAAGATGGGCATACTTGTCTCATTCCCAGTCTTAAAGGGAATGATATATTTAAGGTCTTCTGCTAAGAGTAGTGTATCCTATAAAACTTTGGTACATAATCTTTGATTTTTTGTGAACTAAAGAGGTTCTCTTGTAATCTTAAACAAGTTAAGGTGTTTTTTTTTTTTAAGTCTTGGGGTGCCTGGGTGCCTCAGTGGGTTGAGCACCCAACTTTTGGTTTTGGCTCATGCCATGATCTCACAGGTCCTGTGATTGAGCCCCTTAAGGGGCTTTGCACTCAGTAGGGTGTCTGCCTGAGGATTCTCTCCCTCTGCTCCTCCCTCCCACTCACATGCACTCTTTCTCTGATAAATAAATAAATAAATAAATAAATAAATAAATAAATACATACATACATACATAAATAACAAATCTTTAAAAAAGACATTATTTTAAAGAAACCTTAAGTACTAAAATTTATCAAGTGCTTTTTCTGAATCAAATGAGTGTCATTTAAAAAAAATTTAAATCTATTCTATGGTAAGTTAAGTAATATGTTTTCTCTTTTTTTTAAAAAAAAAAATTATTTATTTGACAGAGAGAGAGAAAGAGAGAGCACAAGCAGGTGGAGCGGCAGGCAGAGGGAGAGGGAGAAGCAGTCTCTCCATTGATCAGGGAGCCAGACATGGGGTTCGATCCCAGGACCCCAGGATCATGACCTGAGCAGAAGGCAGACGCCCAACTGACAGCCACTCAGGCACCCCAAGTAATGTATTTTCTATTTTTGATCTTTGTATTCTTGGGATGAGCCATACCTGGCCATTATTTATTACATGTAAGTACATTGTTGGATTCGGTTAGCTAAAAGTCAAATTCCTTACAATGCTATAAGGGTCTATAGTAAAGCTCATCTCTTCCCCTCTGTGTCTTACCTCTCACCCCAAGTATCTCTGACTTCATTTTCTTCTACTGTGCTCATTTCAGTCATTCTGGCTTCCCTACTAGTCCTAGATCCATCAGTCACATTCTCACTTAAGTATCTTTGCATTTGCAGTCCCTTCTGCCTAGAAGAGTCTTTCTCCAGACACATGCTCCTTCACCAACTTCAACTCTACTCAAAGCTCCATCTTCTCAGTGATACTCACTTGACATTCCCACCTAAAATTGCAACATCCCCACTCAGCATTCTCTACCCTCCTCTTTGCTATATTTTATTGTCTTCACTATGTTTTTTATTTTGTTTTATTTTTAATTGTCTGTATTTTTGATTCTCTGGCATTTGTGGTATCACTGACAAGGGGTGAGACTGCCTCTTCTGGATCTAAGCAATTCTGAGAGAGAACAAAGCGCTCACCCAAGCATGTCTTCCGTGTACAAACTAACCGATCCAGAACTCACAACTCCAAACCAACAACTTTATCAAACTCTTGCACTCAAGCTAGTATTTCTCCTGCCCTGAATCAACCTGGATCAGGTACCAGACAACTAGAGATAGCACCTCTGCTCCGAAGCCCATGGAATTATTCAGACTAACCAAATCTTATGCTGTCTCCCCTGCCGTGCCTTGCTTTTTCCAACAGACACCCCTATAAAGACTATAGCCTCTGCCTTCTGGTCTCTTCTGTCTCCTGACTGCTCTTGATGCTCTTGCATATGACCCAGAATTTTTCCAGAGATCTGTGAGTAAAAAATTACTTCTTCATGACAGTCATTCTTGCGTCTGCATGTCTTACCATACCTGATGAAAGCAAATCCAGCATGCAGATTTTAGAACACTTATTTCTTATCACTTGGCATATAAAATACTATACAGTTTACTTATTTATATTGTTAATGTTATGAATCTTTCCCAACTAGAATGTAAGTTCCATAAAGCAGGAATTTATTTCAGGTTTTTTTCTTTCATTTCTATATCTCCATTATCTAAAACGGTTCCTAGCAAATACCAGACCCTTCATAAATATTTATGAAATAAATGAATGAAACATTAATGAATAGAATGAATCTTTACTTTTCCTTTCTTGCACTGGTTCCAAAACCAGATAAGGAAAATGAGAAGCAGTCAATGTTGGCATTTTGAGATGTATTCTATCACTCAATTTATGCATTTTTTTATTTGCAGTTGACTTCATCTTCTCATTTGACAACAACCATTGAATGTTTGTTTAGCAGCTGCCTAGTTTGTACCAGACATTATGTCAGGTGCTGGACAGGCAAGACGGACACAAATAAACACCATCCAGTCTTGTCTACAGGTAGTTTTTAGTCTTTCATTTACTGATCTCCTGTTCCATATTATATTATGGATATTTCTCTTGTTATGAAAACAAGTCTCTTATGAAAATTAATTTTAATGGTTATGGGCCAGAGGACTTAAAACAATTTTCCACTTACAACATTGAGTTAGCAGGCTTGTTTTGCTTATAGACACGTTTAAATGAGCTGGCAATAATTGAAAAGTGAGCAGTTTAACATTATATAATCCAGCTTTCCAGTTGTTCCAGAAAAACAGGAAATTCTGGAAAAAGGAGCCCACACCGCTTAATTGATACTTGCAGCCAAGTGACAGTATCTAAATTAGACTGGGTATTGGTTTGTCAGTACAGTTTTCTTTCATCTGCCTGCTTCACTCATTTACATGAATGGCCTCTGCTTATTTTGAATTTGTGACCTCTTCAGAAAGTATTACATTATATGGATGTACCATAATTTTCTTAGCTGTCTCCCCAAAGTCATTGCTTAATGTTCACTCTTGTAAGCAATGAATAAATCTCTGTCTATATGTCAGATTTTTTTCCCAAGGGCAAATTCCTAATAAGAAAATTACTAAGTCATAGGGTAGGGGTATTTTAATTGATTTTCAAAAAAAAGCATACAATTTTCTACTTCTAGTTTGGTACAAGAATGCTTATCTCAATAATGGTCTACTGAAGTTGCATTTTAGAATGTTTTAATCTTTACTAATTTAATAAGCAAACATTGTATTTTAATTTGGATTTTTTGACTACCACTGAGATTAAACAGGTTCTGTATTTTATTGACAGTTATGCAGTGCTATTTGCAAATTGCTTTTATTTTAATTTGCCATATATTCATGTTGGATATGAGCTCTCTCTATATTAATTATATTAATGATTTCTTTGCCATAGTAACTGTAAATATTTTTTGATTTTTAATTTTCTCTATGTTTTCTTAGATAAGTAGAAGTTACTTTTAGTATTCAGATCAAAAGATATTTTCATTTTTTATTCCTTATATTGTCAATTAAATACATGTACACATGTACATTATGTTTTATGATTGAATTTAAACACTTCACTCTTTTTTACTTGGACTTCACTTTGATGCAAAGTGAGAACTTAAATTTTGTTTTTGTTGTCAACTTGCACTGTTTTATTTTTTTATTAACATCAAGTCAATATTCTGAAAAATATTTATTAAATAATTCTCTTTTCCACGGATTTGTGTGCCTTGTTTACTGTGTATTAAATTCTAATATGCATAAGTGATATGCTTTGTTTCATGACCCTCTAAATGTTTATGGCATTTTATTATTCATAGTAAAGCTATGGAGACAGCAAAAAGATCATTGGTTGCCAAGGGTTGTGGGGAGGGGAAGAATGAATGATTAAAGCACACAGGGCAGTGAAAACATTCTACGACGCTGTAACATTGGACACATATCATCATACGTGTGCCCAAATCCATAGAGGGCACGGTACCAAGAGTGAACCCCAATGGAAACTGTGAACTTGGGTAATTGTGATGTGTCAATGGAGGTTCATCAGTTGTAACAAATGTACCACTCTGTGAGGGATGCTGATAATGGGGGAGGCTGTTTGTGGGGGGGTAGGGGGTGGGCAGGGAGCATATGGAAAATCTATGTACCTTCCTTTCAATTTTGTTGTGAACTTAAAAATGCCTTCCCAAAGTGAAGTCTTAAAAAAAACTTATACAGTTTTTTTATGATACTTTAGCAGCCAAATCCTGCTTAACACCAATCCTTATGATTTTATTTTTAAAACATAGCCATTCTTATTAAAACATATTTTTCTATAGGAAATTTAGAATTTCTGATAGAAAATATTGATAAAACTAAAAATTGGTCTTTTGAAGAGATTAACAAAAGCAATGAACTCTTAGAATAACTAAAAGCAAACAACAAAGAGAAAAAGAGAGAAAAGACTAAATCAGAAATAGAAGAGACATTACAGCAGATGCCACAGAAATAAAAAAGATTATAAGA